>NW_008580210.1:180619-200110 GCF_000520115.1 Aphanomyces invadans | reverse complement strand
TACTTGCGGTGGAGAAGTTCCTTGAGCGTTTCCTCGCGTTTTGCCTTCATTCTCCTGTTCCAGCCTTCTTCGCTGCCGGGGGTGAGAAGCCGTGCCTGCAGTTCCTCTTCCGAGATGCTCTCGGCCATGTTGATCAGCGACCCGAGCACCGTGCGGATGTAATTTGGCGAATCTTTGTCTGGCCGGTCGTGCTTGAATTGCCACAGCCCCACGTCCGCGTTGAACGCAAACTCGAGGATGGCATGACCGGATGGCGACCGCTGGAGCACGCTCTGAATCTTCGCAGTGTCCTTCGGGTCAACGATTACGATCTGGTCGAGCTCGATCGGTTTGTTCTGCGGCCCCGAGCAGCTATACCGCACTGCGCCATCGCGCCACTCGGCCAGAAAATCAATCGTGATCAAGTCGCTCCACTTCCACTTGAGGTATTCTGCCATGTCGCGCGCATCAAGTTCCCGTTGGGATGATGCAGAGACCTGTACCTGGATGTGAAAAGCTCACGTACGGCGACTGACCCGGGCAAAATACAACGCCGTCTGTGAAATGCTCGCGCTTGTCGTCTGCGTACACGCGGACGCGGGTCTTGGCATGGTTGGCGAGCTTCATCGACTTGATGCTGTCAAAGAGGTGGCGGATTTCCTTCACGGGGGTCCATCGCTTGCGCAGGAGCGGGAGGACAGCGTCCATGTGGATCGCGTGGCTGCGAATGCCCTGAAGATACGGTCCTCTAATGGCATAAGTGTGCGTCAGCGCATCGTCATGGCACCGTTATCGCGTACTCGTCTGCCAAGAATTGAAACAGGACGTTCAGCCGATCGCGGAAAATCTTTTTCACACACGAATCCGCATGCAATGGCCCGATTGCAATCACGTCAAACGCCATGTAAATGAACCGCTGCTGCTTTTGATGGAGCACGTACTCGCCGTCGAGGACCGTGCCATCCGGCAACAACCACGATAGCGCTTCCAGACCTACACGCGGCATCGCATCAACGACAAGCGCGCGCGATGATTATGCCTACCTGGCGCCGTAAACGGCAAATTCGACCGATCGACGAGCACCACCCGTTGGTTTGCCGCCACGAGAAAGTAGCGCACGCCGTCTGTCTTTTCGGAACAAAAGTAATCGCGGTCCTAGCCCCATCGCTCAGCACAGCGTCAGCACCTTCCACCGACCCGGACGTTTGGAATGTGCCACCGAGCAAATCCGACCGGCATCGTGCCGGGAAACTTTTGCGGATTGTCAAAGTGCCGCTGGTACGCGTGCCGCAGCGCGTTGTCCGGGTCGACTGCGTCCCATGTCTGCCGGTACGCTTGCGACGCGGCCACCATAAAGTGCCTGCACCACCAAGAGCAACGTGAGAAACGGTACGTACAACAAACGCAAGTAAATCCGTTCAAAATCAGCCAATGAAGTAAATTGTGGAAAATCGTCCGAATTCCATCCGCCAATCCGAATTGATCCGATTTGTTCCGAATTGCGCCGTTGGCCAAGGAAAAAAGAGGTCAAAATTGCAGACAAACGGGGTACAGCGAAATTGCGAAAAATACTCCGGAGTAGAGGTCAAAGATGGAGACGTTGCTGGGGCAGATCCAAATTAAAAATCCTTTTGCGCTGGACCAGACATAATGGGTAGAGAAATTGCTTCAAAGTGACTGTAGGTCAGAAAAAACGACGGGGAAATTGGTGAGAATGCGGTGGGAATCCCTCCATCAACAGCAGACAAAGAGATTCACGACCACCTCGAGCAGACAAAGAGTAAACCACCGTATGGCTCGTATAAAAAAGTCGGACCAAGTTGCGGGCAAAGAGCGATACCCACCTCGACACAGTCGACCAGAGCACGCCGGCGCTGCCAATCGCACCTTTCCACGTCTGATCTTCTGGGAGGTTGAGCCAGTCCTTGACCATCGTTGGCTGCAGCTCGAGTTCGACTTCGTACGACATCACGACGTCGCCTTCGTGAACCTCCGTCAAGTCGACGCGAACATCCCGTCCCACCGCCGATTCTCGCTTCTTCCCTGCCGCAACACGTGCGCAACTCGCCTTCCCCATGGAAGCAACACGCACCTCGTCGGTGTTCGGGGGCGGGCAGCGACTCGAGAGAGACTGGCGTCGGCGCGAATTCGAGCGAGATCGCCACACGGCAGTCGTAGTCACAGTGTGGCAAAAAGATGTCGATGGTCCCGAGGCGCTGCTTGACTTGCTGGTATGGCGCCATGGTCTGTCCAGTGTTCAAATCGATCTCTTCCACGACACGCTTGCTCCCGGGAAAAGTCGACACGTTCTGGTGTTCGACGTGCTTGGCGTACGCGTCGGACATTGTGAGTTTCATGGCTTTGCGGTGAAACCCAAGGTAGTCTTCCTTCTTCACACCTGGGACGAACTTGGCGCCGTGCGACTTCATGTCGGCCTCTTGCAGAATGACGCACGCATCGCCGGGTGTAGATCCACTGAAGCGTTGACCTGTGGCGGACGACGTGATCTTACCAAGACGAAGTTCCACTTCAACTGTCGCGCCGTATCCTTGGCTGTCAATGGCTTCTCGCATCTCGAGCAGAAAGTTCGCGATCGCTCCATCCGGCGCTTGCGACGTATGCGTCGGGAGTTTGGGGCCGCGGGACCCACTGCCTTGGTTGTCGCCGAGCATTGCATGCACAGCCAGGTCGGACTTTCGAGCCTCGTCCATTGACTTGGTCTTCTTTCCCACCGCGCTGAGCATCGTGTTCAGCACATTCGCGCTTCGCTTCGCCATGTTCAAAGCCAAACTGGTGTGTGGTGTGGGATAGCGGCATCCCATTGGACAGAATTTCAGCCAATCAGATGATGTATTAAAACGAGGACGAAATTTGGCGTCTTTTGTGAACTCGGAATTTCGCTGAGGTAAACGGAGTCAAATTAGTGACATGTAAGAATACGTGCACTACTTTCGATCGTGATTTGTTAATACCCCGTTTATTGTGCATACAAAATCCTTGTGATAAAATAACCATTCGATGTGCAGCATAGAACTGCAGCGAGCACCATGTCGAACCAATAAAGTTGTCACAAGCTGAAGGATGCTGGGTCGAAGTGCGCAAGGGCTCAGGGCATCGTGCGCGGTGGCGTCCCGATGCATGTCGTCTGTGCAATTCAACGAAGATGCCAGAAGAAACAGCAGCGCCATTGAGAGAGCTGTCGCCGAAGCGACAGCGTTACTGAGGCAGCGATTGCACGATGCCGAGGTCGAGAATGCCCAGCTTCGATTGGCATTGAAGAATGCAACCATGCATCGGCCCGATCAACCGCCGAGCGTGGTGAAAGCAAAGACTCCTGCGGCGTCTGCCACGGTGAAACCACGTGCGTCGTTGGTGGAACACAAACCAGCAGGCCTTGATGCAACCGACTGCCTTCGACCTGTCCAAGAAGAGGCAGCAGGATTTCCCACCGAAGCCAAGATGAAGAGCGACCTGTACGGCGGCTCCACACCCGTTCAATTCTACTTTCGTCTGATCGAATGCACAAGAAAGTACATGCTGTCTCCCAAACTCCGAAAGGTTCGCGTCATTCGCGTCGTCCGTTCTTCTTCCTGTCGTGTACTCTGTAGACTCTGTCAACGATGCCGCTGCTGGAAATGTCGTGGACGTCCAAGGAAGCGCCAGCGATCCTGACGGCTCTGGTTTTGCTGGACCGTCTGAACGACGCCAAGGTGTTTGCGTCCCGGTACGGATCGGACTTGGCACTCCAGCACCGCTTCATGGCCCAAGCATCCCGCGTCAAGTGTCCCGACGTCGCTATTTCCATCCTCGCCAACGTGGCAGACGTCCACTCGGCCGACGCGATCGATGCTTATTTATACACCGGGGCGATCTCGGCTTGCAGCAACGGGCCCGCCGAGTTTGTCCCGATGGCGTTTGAATTGTTCGAGGACTTGATCCGCGCGCCCCACGTCGATGCCACTGCGCTCACGTACGCCGCTGTGCTCAGCGCGTGTTCGCGTCTGGACAAATGGGACTACGTACGTCTGCCATGGATGCTGTTGCTGCATTTTCGACAGTGTTGCTGCGTGATGGGCGTTTGGGATCGTTTTGTGCGATCATGTCGTGAGTTAGTTCATTGCTGCTGCCCTTGGATGCATGTTTGCTCGAATTTCGATGGACACGTACGTGGAGGCTGACGAGGTGTGTGTGTGCAGGCGATGCGCGTGCTGCGGATGATTCAAGCACTGCCGGATCGAGCGGACGTGATCGCGACCGTGATCCAAACAGTGGGGCTGGCCAACCATCACGAATTCGCGTTTCGGTTGTTCAAGTTTGCGTTGGACGCCCACCTGCCGCTGCCGGAGCGGGCCGTGCGGGTGGCGCTGTCGTCGTGCGCCAAAGTGTCGAATCGAGACAGCGCCGTCGACCGCCTGGACAAGTTGCTGCAGTCGGTGCTGTCACCGTCCGCTGCGACGCCGTCGTATTCGCTCAAGCTGTACAACGCGCTCATTGCCGCTTATGCCAACCTCGAGCCGGCCACGAGCTTTGACGTGTACGATGCGTTGCACGCACGCGGATTCGTTCCCGACATTTACACGTACAACAGCGTGCTGCTCGCTTGCGTCCGCGCCCGGGACATTCCCCGCGGCCTCGCACTCTTCCGCGCCATGCCGGTGCAATTCGACCTCGTCACGATCTGTACAATGCTGCAACTGTGTCGCCAGTCCAGCAACGACGTCGACGCGGCCGTGCAAATGGCCACGGACCTGTACTTTGACGGGCTGAATGCGTTTGGGCCGTCCATCACGCTCTACGAAGAGTATTTGGAGACCCTCGTCGAGCACGAGCGCGTCGAGATGGCCGTTCAGTTGTACGACAAGAATCGCCGACTCGCCGACTTTATGCGAACGTCCAAGTTGCTCAACCTGTTGCTTCGTGCAACCAAGCACGACGTTGCAACAGCTCAGCGCATCTTTGACGACTTTGCCAATCGCAACGTCCCGGTTGCGTCCGTGAGCTGGAACCACCTGATGGCGGCATACATCGCCGCCAACGACCTCGGCCGCGCCGAACAGGTCTTGATCAAGATGCAGCAGCTCCAGGTCGCAACTGTCTTTAGCTACCAGCTTCTCATGGCGGCGTACTACAACTCGAAGGAGTACACGCACTGCGCTCGCATATTCGACCAATTCGACGGCCTCCGGTTCCAGCGCATGCACTCGGGCATCCACGCGAAGCCGCAAAAAGTGCCCCAATCCGGCGTGGTCATTCTCGCGTCGCGAGCACTGTACGAACTCAAGGACTATCGTGCTGTTGTGGCCATGGCGCCGTCGTTCCATGCGCCGCGGCTGAGCCAGCTCACGGACGGGTGCAAGAAGGAGCTCGTTCGACAAGCCATTCTCGCCAGCGAACAACTCGACGACTGGCAATCGTGCGTTCAGTTGTACGGCGAGATGGTGCGTGCCGGCGTGTCCGACGTGAAGGCGTACGAGGCGACTGTGCGAGCCGTCGCCAAGGCTGGCGAGTTTGAGGCCGCCCTCGACGTGAACGGTGGCGACTGGTACCGCAATGACCGTCACGACAAGCACTCGAAAGGGTGGTTTGCGCCCCAAGACGACTGACAACGATATAGACTGTTAGATAGAGTGCCCTCGAACACATCGACGGCGTTGCCCTTGACACAGTGTTCGTTGTTGACATGATTCTCGCGCGATATCATGCAGGCGCTAAAAACCTGCGGGAAGACACCACCTTGATAGGGAGGTCCAAACCCCATACCGGGACTTCAGACAACCCGCCGATCCATCGTTCGTCGAACGAGGTGTTCAGTGTCCTTGGAGGAGGCGGGTAGTGAGTGTTTATCCAGTCGGGTTCGGCTCAAGGCACGCTTGATCCCGTGCGCCATGCCGAGAGGTTGCATGCTTCTTTATGGAATACTTGAAATTGCAAATATTAAATATTTCACGAATACCCAAAAACCACAACAATTACCCAGTTTTTGGAAACTTCCAAATTTGCAGAAATGGGAGCAAATCCCAAAAATTCCTCGAATTCATGTTACACATGTATTTCATGCACAAAGAGGTGTCGAATGCGACAAGCACCGTGGGGGTGCCAGGACGCCGACGTCGTCGAGCGGCATCTGGGCCGTGTGCTCTCCAAGGGCGTACCGTCAGCGTTCTCGACGATTCCCGATCGACGAAGGATCTGCCTTGCCTCGACAACGCGTCTGCCACGGTGACGTGACGCACACTCACACGGTGACAACATCATGTGCGACAGACGCGCGCGCGCGTGCGACCAGACAGAAGCCAGCCGCGAATCCATGCCTGGCGTCGCCTTGCCCGACGCTTCATGTGGTCATGGACCCGTCATGAAGCTGGACGATGGGACGCGCCGCCGCCGCGAAAAGAGAACGAAATTGACGTTGAAGTTGCACCGCATGCCCGCCACGCGTTTACAAACTTCGACGTAGCAGTTGCCGATTGTACCCAATCAGCGATGGCATGCATTGGAACAGCCAATCCCAATTCATCATGGAGGAATTTTAGCCAATCGTATCGAACGTGCCTGTCCCCGATCACTTCAACGTGACTGAGACGCCACGTCCGCCATCTTCAGAATTGACGACGACGACGCCGCCATGAGTTACATGACGAGTGCGACGCTGCCGCGGCCGTCGGCCCCACTGCCCGCCCTGCGAGTGACCGTACCCATCATGAAGGCACAGGACGGCACACCGCTCTTTGCGCTAAAGACGAAAAAGCACACGACGGCACTGCCGACCAACCCCGACATCGGGTCGCTCTATTCGATGCTCCCGCCGTCGCAGCAACGATACGGACTCAAGAAAACCGCGGGCGGCGGGTTGTCACGCGTCAAGGAGAAAGACACACGCAGCAAGGCGCGTCCAGGGTTTCGCAAAGGCAAGTGGACCGACGAAGAATCCAAGTTTGCCGAGCAAATGGCGTACTATTTCAAGGAAGGACTGCTTCCCCTTGAGAAAGGAACGATGCTGCGCATGTACCTCGCGGAAAAACTCAACTGCGAACCCATGCGCATCACGAAAAAGTTTACTGGCGACGAATGCATCGGGAAACAGATCTTCCGCCCCATGCCGCCGTCCCCGCTCGTCGATCAACGCATTCAAGACGCGCTCAAGGAACTCGAAGTGCTCGAGAAAGCCTTCCTGGACCGGATTGAAGAAATGCCCATGTACTGCATGAGCACGAAGCGGAGCATGACTCCCGACAAGCAGCTCAAGCGGTCCAAGAAAACCGTGCCGTCTCCAAATGTTGATGTCCCTGCTGCATCCGATGTTGCGCGGCGCGACCACACTCACGACGCCGCGAGCCTCCTACTCGGGTTCTTCCACCAAACCCACGTCACAGTGTCGAGCGATGACAGTGCCGCGATAGAAGCGTCGCGATCGCCGCCACCACCCCACGACCTTCCGTCGCTCTCGCCCAAGGACGACGTTGTTGTGTACCGGTCCAAGCGCAAGTTTTCCATCTCGCATTGCGTGAGCGAGTACGAGTCGTACATGCAGCGCCCGCGGATAGATTCGTTCAGCTTAGTCTCGTCCAATTAGATCATCAACGTCACCCTTTCAGATTGTCTTCGCCCGCGCTTCCATCGTGACATGGCCCGCGCAACGCTGGAAGAGACGCAGCGTTGCCTCGGGTGCCGCCATTGTTCCGACACACATTTGGCCGGTCCAGTTGAGTACACTTGTACACATGCAAGCCGTTGTTCGACCAGCATCGCCGGCCAAGAAGCTCGCTATGGTGCAGCTTGAAGACTGTCGACCTCTGCAAAACTCGGTCTCCGAGCAAGCCAACAATTGCATGGACCAAGGGATGAGTGGTCGAGAGAGGCTGGGCCGCCGCGACGACTCGATACGCGGGCAATTCCGCGGCAAACATCGCGATTCGCACCATGCGTGTCCATTTGGACGTAGCGGCCAGTGGAGATTCAAGTTTCCGACAGAAGACAGATGCTGGTCTATTCAAGGGTTGACGCTTGAAACGCCGTGACAGGGACAAATTGCGTTTCGACCCCAGCAAAGCGTCCGTTGATTCGCCTTCGTTTGGCTGCAACTTGCTGTCTCGATTCAAACACGACTTTGGAGGTCGCACCGCGATTCCGCTTCTTCTCTTTCCATCGACCCACTCGGTCCTCGCGTGAGAGGTGCTTCACGGCGATGGGTGGCCCGCACACAAAGCTCCCGACCAAAGGGGGGCGATAACTTGTATATGTGGGCAATCGACTCAGTTGTGGAATGCGACTGTCAATCGTCAACCCAATAGGAGGCTTCTGGACCCGACAGTCGAGGACGGACGCAGCCTTCACAGCAGACACTGCTTTCTCAAACACACTTGACAGCATGTCGACGGCAGCGGCATCCTCGGCATCCTTCGCATCTTGAACAAAAGAATCGAACATCAACGCAACTTCGTCCACAGCTTGAACATCCGCTGTCGCGGCGGCTTCATTCAACGAGTCAAAGAGGTCCGCAATTTCATCAACAAGTCCAGCGGCATCCGCTGAGGCTTCAATCTCTTGTTCCAGGACAAAGTCGTCACTGCCTTCCAACATGTCAAACATCTCCGTGATGCCATCAACCACAACCGCGTCGTCGTCGTCGTCGTCCGCATCGATCACTTCAAAGTCTTCACAATTCTTAAACCATTCACTCACTTCGTTCACCACACACGCGTCGTTGGTCGTTTGTTCTTGTTCAATAATCGAGAACAACGCACTCAAGTCGTCGACGTTCGCAGTGTCTTCTTGTTCCTCTTCCCGATTCCGTGTCTTCCAATTCGAGGCATTTTTATCATACTGGGGCGCCTCGTCCAGCCCAGCACTCAAATAATTTAGTGCATCATCGAATTGCCAGCCCAACGTTGGTGGTAGTCCTTGGAGGGTTCGACGAGCGGCACAGTTCGGAAAAAATTCGGTTCCGCATGGAAGTTCTCGATCGTGGTAGCAACTCGGGTCGTCATTGTCTTGAAATTGAGCAAAGTTGACCTGGCAGGTGCTAAAAATGAGTTACGCTTGGAGCGACGGGACGGAGGAAGCGGCTAGTGTGCAGGACTGGGACTATGTCGCGTGCTATCAATCCTGCGCCGCGAGATAAGGAAGGAGCAGAGAAGGGACGGGAGGCGGCCGGGGGACACGCGCACTTCTCTGGACCAAGGAAATTCGAAAGTGAGAACACATAGCCCATACAGCGATCAACATTCCTCGCACCGAGCTCACTTCGAACTTGCTATTTGTATGGATGAATGACCTTCACTCAAGCTCCAACGTAATGACCAATCAAAGCTGTCACCCAACCATTGTGATACCGAACGTCGCCCCCCCCACCGCCGTTAACGAGACATGCAATCCTCTTCTGTCCATTTGGCGGCATCCGTGTGTCGCTCGCCGGGACCATCTATTGGTGATGTAATCCGCATTGTTGGCGAACTGAACCATCGAGGATTGTGCAGGGCCCTTGCAATGTTGGGGTACATTGGACGAGTGTACGGTCGACAGCCCACCACCACAACAAGCTAGAAGTATTAAAAGTTCCCGTACAACAATGTACTTTGTATGAGTAATGCCGTCCATTTTATTTCTATTCGCTGGTCATGATATCAGTGCGAGATGGCTGGCGCCTGCTCCCATCGCTGGTGGGGCTCCGGGGCGGGCTATACAAGTCGAGTATACTCTCCGTTTGGGGCAGAGGGGTTTGTAGTAGCCCGTTAAGCTAAGTCACAGTCAACGTCCATTGCTCAAGCCGACAAATCATGATATGCAGCACATGAGTGGTGGTGTGGGTAATCCCTGGGTTGAAATAAAAAACGTTTTACGTTCAGAACGTCTTCGTGGCACGTGTAATTGGAGATTTGTTGAAGTGTATTTTAAAATTATGCCCTCTTGTATTGAAATATTCGCATTATTTTTGTGTATTTTATATCATTTTGACACGTGATTTTATAGTACAGGAGTTTCCTCAGTGTTGGATTTCGCCTGGCGGTGGAGATGGCGACCGCGGCGGACGCACTCGTATGGAACGTGCCGCCAAGCCCCCACGGCATCATGAAGATCAACCTCGTGTATGAAATCTTCGACAACGATGCGGCAAATGTGGATGACGTCAGCGCTCTCTTTACAACGTTGGAGCAATCCCATCGTTTGAACGAGTCGCGGAAACGCCCCCGTTCTCCCACTTCAAGTCGAGTCGACGCCGACAGCCACCACGTGGACGAAGTGTCAGCCGTGTTCACCAAACTCGAAGATGCATACAATGACTCCATTCCTCGTGCCAAACGGACGCGAACAAACGAGACGAGCGGGAAATACAGCTTGGCCGTCGACGACTGGGAGGCGAAAGATAGCGACGAATCCACCGACATGCGTGGGCTTAAGAATGACAACATACTCGCTTTCAATGGAGACAGTCCGTTGGAGCAACTCATCCATCCCGTTGTTGTCGTCTTCGTTCTCCTCAGCCCATTTTGCTCCATTTTGACGAGATCTTGTCGTTGCGCGCTCTCAGTGATTCCACCCCGTCTGCAATCGGCATTTTTGTAGTGGCAGTGCACGATCCGACATGCAGCTCCTCCTCGATCCTTTCACTTGAGCATTCCCACCAAACGAAGCTGCATCGTATGCAATCAAACATGCTTCGTCCGATTTTGCCAGGGAGTCCAGGTCCAAGCTCGACACTTGCAAGTTTGGTCGGTCTCCCATGCTGCACTGGGCAGAATACGCTAGTCGCATCTCGTCGTGCGACTCGACGACGCTCGTCCATCCTGTCATGATCAAGAGGCCGCGACCCTTTCATGATCATGACCAGCGTTTCCTTCAACGCCATCTCTCCGTCGTCGTCCCTGCGAGTAGACATTTGAGACGAGCGGCATCGTCCGTGGGAAGCGCCAATGCACACGTCATGACCGACGCATGCTGGCGTGGGTTGCCGCGATCGCTCAAGCGTCAGCGAACTCTAGACGACGTCGATGAGATCCGGCGACCGATATGACCGTCGCACACAGCGTCCTGGGCGATCGAATGGACATATCGCATGGATGCAATTTGACCTCACGGCGGGGAAGCATCACATTCCTTTAGCCGTGGCTATGCACGATCGCCATCATTTTCACATCTGGCTTCTGCCGCGAGCCATCGCGCGCGCGCCGCTTCCATTTGCGCGTCCAAATCGCCGTCAGTGTCAAGGGCAAACGACGAACTTTGCACACTCTCGTCGTCATCATCGCTGCATCTGCTGCTCGGTGCGTCATGGTACATTGCTTTGGCAGCGGCAAGACGCATGTCGAGGTCCATGTTGGCGCTGCCTGCAAAGCTAACGTTTTTTCGGGGAAAAAGCGCGGGTGGCGCCGGTTTGTCGTGGTGTTGTTCAAAGACGGACTTGGCTGCCGCCAGGCGCGCGTCGAGGTCCACCGCACTTCGAGACGACGCCGCCGCCGTGGCTGGCAGGTCTCGGTGGAGCCGCTCCATGGCCTTGTTCAGCCGCTCGTCGACGTCCATGAGGTGATTCCCGCCACCAAACGACGTCTGATCGTCGTCCGTGCCACTTGTCTGCACGAACGACGCTTGATTCTCCCGACGGTATTCGACCAGCATCTGATTGAGTTTCTTCGAGTCCAAAATCGACTTGTTCAAGCTGCCGTCCCGAGTTGCGGGCAGAATCGACCGCTCCAACGTGGACATGAAGGTGCTCATTTGCCGCGAACTCACGTCGTACCCTTCGTCCTGGAGCTGCTCCCGCACGTACCCGAGCAGCATGTGCGTGTATGCTTCCATGGCTCGCTCCTGCTCGAGGCGCCGGACAGTGTCGGGGGGTACGCTGAGCGCGGTCTCGCACGTCGAATCGTAGGCGGATTTGCACAAGTCGTCCGTCGGGTGAAACATTGCGTTCGAGAACGGATTCAACTTGAACGGCGCCATCCGTGAGCTCATGTCATACGCAAGATGATGATGGGTGTCGTCGCGCGGCGGTGCGAGTGGTTGCGATGGCACGGCGTTCGTCGGGGTGGATCGCCGCTGCGACGACCCGGACGACATGGTCGCCGACGGTGGAATGTCGCCCGATGCAGGAAAATAATGGTGCGTTGCCGATGACGCGGCCCTACGTCGTGAGCGCGCGCGGCAATGAAACGTGGGTCGGCGGCGGTGGCATGGCTACCTGGAAGTCGGCGATGCCGTGCCGATGACGCCAGAGGACTGGACGCCTTCACCATGGCTGCTGTAGTTTGGCTCGATTTTCGCCTGGGCTGGCGCGTTGCCCGCCGAAGACGACGGACGAAGCAGCCCCAGGGCCGACAACACAACACCAAACGTCGACCAGTGCAGATGATGAAGCGCGCAGGAAGAGTAGATGGTCGCTTGGAGAAACGCAGACTCCGGTGCGACGACTGCATTCAGCGCGTCCCATAGCAGCACGACAAAGGACAGCCCCAGGTACAGCGTCTGCACCACTTCGACGAAGAAGCCGGCACTGCCGTGAGTGATCACGTTCATGAGGACGGACGGCATGAGTGCGAGAAATACGACGACACCGAGTAGAATTTGCAAGTAGAAAAACGCGAAGCGCTGCATGTTGTCCGGGATCCAGCAGAACGACATGGGTTCGTCGAGGCCGAATCGATTCTTCGAGAGCGCGATGGACAACAAGATGCTTGGCACGGCAAACACCAAATACGACGGTATGCACTCGACCAAGTGTGACGGAGGAAGGTTGCGCACGACCATCTACATGCAAAACATGTTGAGCACAGTCGATGAATTGGATGTGTGTACCAAGTGCAAGGCGACAGTGTTAAACACCCACTGCCAGATCATAGCGGTAGCCGCGGTCTGGAAGAGGAGTCCTTTGACGCGGCAGAAAGAAACTTCTTCTTCTTCCTCGACCGATGAGTTTAATAGCATCGCGAGCGATACGATTCCAGCCAACGCACTACGTTTTCTGTCAGCACCACTACGATGGACACGATTACCATGAATGGGTCATGATTGGCGTCGTGGCAGCGGAGCTTTGGCGATGCTTCCACGCACGATAGAGCGTTACGATCGCACTCAGTACCAATGACGCGGAGCTGAGCACCCTCGTCGGTGTCTGCACGTCTGCCGCGCATTGCTGCCGTGCGTCGTTGCGCATGTTGTGCTTGCTGTCGTATGATCCGAATAAACTTCCGGTTGATGCGTATATTTCACATCCATCAAAACGTTCAAAAATGCGCTCGAACCGAATGATATATTGATCGAAGCATTTTTCATTAGAAAAATGTATTTGGCAAGTCAAGAAAATAGAAAAAAAAAGCAGAGAAAACAGTAAAAAATAGCAAAAGTTGGCACGCACGGTGTGACATTTGGATTCACGCACGCTCGAACCAGGGTCATGAACTTGGCCGTTCGCGACCTCCGATCGTTCGTTCCAGCCGCGAACTTTGAGCAGTCCAAGGCGTTCTACGCGGCCCTGGGCTTCGAGTGCACGTGGTCTTCCGACTCACTCGCGGTGTTCACGTACGGGCCACTGTCGTTCTACCTCCAAGCGTTCAATGACCAGCCCTTTATCGACAACTACATGATGTATCTGAGCGTCGACAACGTGGCGGACTGGTTCACGCACACAAAGGCTGTCACAGACACGTTCAAGACTCGCCTTGGGGAACTCGAGGACCAGCCATGGGGCCAGCGAGACTTCACGTTTCAGGACCCGTGCGGCGTGTGCTGGCGCGTCGCCGAACAGCGGGGTGGATGAGTTTAACGCGTTTAACGTACCATTCTTGGAACGATATGCACATTGCGCTCAAAATATACATACAAATATGCATATGACATGTCGACAAATTATCGTTCAACGCGGTCGTCGCAGCTATGTGGTTGCGTTGACAGAACCGTGGGGGATTTTCCTATTGGTGACACCCTCCTTTCGTTCACCTACATACACATATTATTGTGGGTGCCGCCCATCCAACCCGCCTTGTCGACATTCCAAATCTACGTTTATGCGCACTGCTGGCATTTCTACGACCCACTTGTTGCAAACTCATGCTGGCCTTCCGTCGCCGAACAAAGCCAAACATGATGAGGTCGCGTGTACGAAGGGGACTTTTTCCCCCACATTTGGGGCCAGCTACCAATTTGGACTTCCTCACGTACCGAAAACGAGGCAATTTCCCCTCGCCTATCCGCATAATCATCCGGATAACGTGCGGTGCCCAGCAGTGTGCATTACTCGCAAGTACTGTACGTGTGATGCGTCCGTCGCCGTCAGTCGACGTCTTCACTCGCCATGGGCCACTGCACTTCGAAGCAGCAACCGGCCGTGGAGCCCGCGCTTCCGCCCACCGCCTCGATTCGCCCTGCCGATGCTGCGCTTAACGACCAAGCACCAGCTCCAGAGGTGCGGCGCTCGTCCAACGTTCTCGTGGATGTTGTCTTGTCCGATCAGGACGACGCACCGATCAGCAGCGGCAGAGATAGCAGCGCAACGTCTGGTGCGAATGCAGCGATGGATAGCGACGAATGCGCTGAGCCGGAACGCGAAATGTCCCCCACGGCATCGCTCAAGAAGATGCCGTCCACACGCCGCGTGCGGCGCGAACCGTCCATGAACCGACCCGTCCGCAGTTCGAATGTCCGCCGCATGTTCGGCCAGCTCAAAAACTTCCAGCGAGAAGTTCATGACGTTTTCGACAATTCCCCCGACAAGTTTGTCACGTTCCACTCGTACGAGTACGACGACCTTCGGCCGTACGAAGCAGACCACTGGATCGAAGCCGACGACATCACGGTCGACGCGCAGCTTCCATCTTCGTCCATGATCGCCGAACGCGGACGGCTGCGCGACGGGCGAACGGTGTTCCTTCGCCGGTTGAACAAGAATGCGTCGTCATACAAGCTGAGTCGGAGTCGCCGGCTCCTGGTCGCTGAAGTCCGGCTCACCTCTCGGTTGACGCACCCAAACATCGTGCAGTTTGTCGGGTTCAACATCACGAGCGCGACGGGCCTCGTGTGTATCAGCGAATATGTCGATGGCCACTCGCTTCAGACCGCGCTGGCTGTGCCGTCGACGGCCGCGTCGATGACGTGGCGAGGGCTGAGCATGCGCTACAGCGTGCAGCTGTGCTCGGCGCTAGTGTACATGCACTCGCTGCAAGTCGTCCATGGCAATCTCAAATCGGACCACTTGTACATCAACACCAAGCAGCACGAGCTCAAAGTGTCGGGGTTTGGCTTTAGTTTGCAAAGCTCAACCACACACAAGAGCCAGAACGTTTGGAACGCGCCCGAGGTCCTGCAAGGGCTTCCGATGACGCAGAAAGTCGATATCTACAGCATGGGTGTGGTCTTGATGGAGATGGACACCCGCCGCGCGCCGTTTGCGGACGAGCAAGCGTCGATGAAGATCCACGACCTCCTCCTGCGCATCACGACCGGGTCGATTCGACCGACCTTATCGCGCGACTGCCCCGACCAGCTACGCCATATCATTCAAGCATGCATTCAATACCCGCCGGAGAACCGCCCGACCGCCGAGTGGGTGCTCCTCGAGCTCCAGCAAGCCCAAATAGAGCTCGACGACGCCCCCGCTCCAACCGATGGTGTGCAGTAGTCCAAGTCGTTGTGTGTGTGTTTGTTTGGAATCGAAGCACTGTTATTCAGGTCGTGTTGAAGAGTGCCCGTCGTGCTAGCGCAGTCGGAGCTGGCGACTCTGTCATTTAACAAACGTGGCTCGTTGAGCCGCTTCGTGCTCGCTGTGCTACCAGTGGCGCCTTCAGTCAGTGGACGGCCCCCCGCCCCGTGCGCTGGCCAGGCAGCGACGAAGCGTCCACGATTTGCGACTCGTTCCGCTCGACGGAGGGGACGACGACGTGGGGCTCCCCTCTCGGAGGGGCGACTACAGTGGTTGCTACCAGCCGCGCATCGTGTGTGGTGCGTGCAAAGCTTGGAGCGAGCGAGCTCTTGAAGTGGGTTTATCTCGGCATGGCGTTGGCCAGCACAACTTGCTTTGCTCTGGACCAGTCGGCCACGGACGCAAGGCCGATGACGATGGCATGGTTTCGATTGTGGGGATCGTAGTCCGGTCCAAACTGTGCCAGGGGGTGGGCAATCTTGAAGCGAAGTCTACTCCATGATCATGATCATGATCAGTGGAATGCGCGTACGACGTACGTGAGCGCGCGCTTGCAAAACACGACGCCGGTCATGTCCCGGTAGTACATGTGCATCGCAATGTCTCGCGCGCCATGTACAAACTGGTAGCGGCACTCGGTCGTTGAAAACGTCGCGGGGGAAGGAAATTTGCACTCGAGCCGGCCCACAACCAGGCTCAGCGTTGGCACGGTGAACGCCGCCGTGGCAACGCATTGTTTTGTCAGCGACTGAACGACCGAGTGCGCCTCGAGGCGAATCGTAGCCAGTTGGTCCGACAACGATGGCCGGGTCGGTCGTGGCACTACTTGGGGACGGGGCTGTACCTTTCTCGCTGGCTGTGTGATCACGATGGCTGTGCTCTGCGTTGACGGTGCGGATGGCGGCGTTGCGGGGCTGTCGAAGGAGGAGGGCGGTGTGGCTGCGGGATCTGCAAACAATCGAGGCGACGCGGGGGCTTCCGCACATGGTGCAGGGCCACACTTGCGCCGACTCGACTGCGAATAGTACGACGGAAGCGTGTCCTTGAACCGAGCAGGGCGGGCCATCGCGACGGTCGGAGAGTTGGCTAAATTTAGTTGTACGAGTGGTTCGCCCACCACAGCACTCCTCGTTCTAGTCGGTGGTCCTGTTTTCCACGAAATGCCAGCAAACGGTTCTGTCGACTCGATGGGACGTACGCGCTTACGCTGGGCGGGCTCCGCTGATGCCTGCAAGACATACACCACCACCCCATGCATTTGATGTGAGTTATATTTTGTATGACCTACGGAGGGTCTCCAAGTACTGCGATCCCTATCCCAAGCGAACACATCGTGAGCCACCCACGCCTCAGACCACCCCCGCTGTCGTCTTCCATCCAGGCTCCCTCCGTGGACGTGAGCGGACGAGGTAGACAAAGGCGAAGCACGGGCTAATATGCCTGTACAAACTTGCTCAACGTAATTGGGAACGTGGTGAAGTCTAGAGCTTTGGCAGGACGCAGCCCTGGGTCGTCGTGAGCTTTTGGCACACAGCTGGGACGGGGGCAACGCACTGTCTCGACGTCGCATTGTACGAACTCAACGTAGGCACGCACTCTGCGACGGCGACGGCCCCTGCGCCAGGACAGAGGACGGGGCGCCATGGCCGCTGCAGACAGCGCCTGCGATGCAGTACGTGGCGTCTCGTTCGCCGCTAACTCGGTCGCAAAAGACAATGTCTTCGGGCGAAGGATTGTGGTCGTGTGTCGATGCCTCGCCCGACGAAAGTGCGTCGGGCGGTCAGTGGACACGGCGGCGTCAGCGACAACGGGACGTTTATCGTTGGACGACATGTCGATATGGTAGGTGGCGACAAGGCGGTGGCGACGTCATGACAAGGTAGGTACTTGAAGGGGAGTTTCGTGCCAGGGCGCTCCACGAAAAAGGAACGTGTCGCAATTGTCCTGAGCCCCAATTGACCAAGTCGATGGCTTTCATTGCTCTAAAGGTGCAATCGAAAGATACATTGAAGAAACCTTTTCCAAGATGAAATAGGTTCGTCTATGCTGGGACGAATGTGGAGGTGGCGAGGACATCATGTCTCACACGCATGGGGTCGTTTGGAAATCTCGCCGCCACCCCTTTCGAGGCGTTGTGCTGCCATTGTGCAATTCACGTCGACATGACCGCGCTCGTCGCCCTCGCTGCCCTCTCCGCATTTGCCGCCGCCCGACCCGAAATCGTCGGCGGCACCGAAGTCCCCGTGGGCCAATTCAAGTACGTGGCGAGTCTCCGTAAGACCGAGTCCGGTCCAACCTTGTGCGGAGGGACCTTGATTGCCCCCACGAAAATCCTCACCGCCGCTTCTTGCGTCGACACGTCGACCAACTACGCGTCGATCGGATCGCACTTTTCGAGAGGCGACAAGGACGGCGAACGCATCAAGATCGTAAATAGAATCGTGCACCCCAAGTTCAACAAAACGACGCTCGACAACGACTTTGCCATCCTTGATTTGGCATCCAAATCCAAGGT
The DNA here is from genome assembly GCF_000520115.1 of Aphanomyces invadans. Taxonomy (NCBI): domain Eukaryota; phylum Oomycota; class Saprolegniomycetes; order Saprolegniales; family Verrucalvaceae; genus Aphanomyces; species Aphanomyces invadans. The sequence continues at coordinate 181,988 of NW_008580210.1, read as the reverse complement.
CGACCCCATCGCGCTCAGCTGGGACGCGATTGAACCCGGCACCATGTCGTGGGTACTTGGCTTCGGCTGGCCCTCGTTTAGCGAGGACTTCCTCGAAGGTGTCGAAGTTCTCGGGGAGAATTCTCCCGTCCTCTTGAGAGCTGCGTTCAATACCTGGTCCAACGGCGAGTGCCAAAACGCGGTGGGAGACGAAGCCAAAATCTCAGAGTCCAGAATGTGCGCCGCTGCTGCCGGCAAGAGCCCGTGTTATGGCGACACTGGCGGACCGTTGATCATCAACCGCGGCGGTGTCGAGTACGTCGCCGGTGTGACGAGCTGGGACTCTGTTTGCGATTCAAAGTACCCTAGTGTGTACTCGCGCGTGTCGGTCGCCCGCGAGTTCATCCAACCCCACTTGGCTGTCGCCGCCACCCAGCCAGAAAACTAAGTTAGTACGAGGTTTCATACAACTCGGTGAACTTGTCAATAAAGTGGCTGCACCTCTCACGCTTGTTCTGTTCATTCACGCGTGTCGTCTGGTCGAAGCAGACGACATCGTAGACGTCGCTTCTTTTGATTGCCGTAATTCCGCTTCACTAGGTACTCATCATGGAACTAAACGCTTGCAATCATACCTGTTCGTTCCTCCTTTGCTTGATAAGCGCAGTAGATATCTCTAACCGTGACAGAATCAGCGATTTAGACGATCACTAGAGCATCAATGCTTTCGCTCGATGTAAACTGAGTGATTATTATTGCGAAAATGCCGACATCTTAACGAAACATCTGCTGAACATGACACAATTACACAATGTTCATTCATGTACGCAATGAATATTTCTTTCGATTCTTGTTACTCGAGTGAACAATACCACTCTGGCAATAATTGCAGGCGAATATTCAAGGCCATACAAAATACAAGTATGAAGAATCTGTATTTAAAAAGAATTAGACCGCAATGAGGTTGACAAGCTCACTCAATTCGTCCAGACGGCTCTCTTCTTCAATTCGCCGGTCCAACTGCTCCAACGTAGCCATGTCGTCATCTTTGTCTTTACTTCGAGGGATCTTGTAACTATTGTCACCATTCGCTTTGACGACGGCTTGCATGGCGCGCTGCAGGGTACAGAACGACTTTCCCAACGTTTTCGGAGACAAGTCGTGGTAGGACTTCTCCACAGCATGCACCAGGTCATCGATCGTCTGGCATTCCATGGTCTGTTGCAACGCTTGAATTGAGTTGAAAAGGCTCAAATCTAACACACTTAGATCTGGGCTTTGTGCAGGTTGGTTTCGGAATTGGATTGAAAACGATGGGTTCTGAGCAGCCTGATTCACTGCAGGGTCATCGGCGGCAACGTGGACACGAGCATTGTCCTGTTGCAGATAG
>NW_008580210.1:174581-175519 GCF_000520115.1 Aphanomyces invadans | reverse complement strand
CACCTGTGACGGATTTAAGAGGTCTGAAGTCAAAGGCACCTCTAGCAGGGTTCGTACACCCAGCTACAAAGGATATGTGATATGCACGGACATGCCCATGATGTCCGTGACAAGCATATGGCGAGCCTCAAAATCGCCATGAACGTGTTGCACCGTGAGGTGTACTCGCGTAGCGAAAAGCTACGACGATAAGCAAGACGACAACTCGACAAAAAACGCGTGCCAAGATTGTAAAGTTTAATGTGGGCGTTTTCGTTTTGGTCGGTGCTGTCGTTCAACGGCCGATAAAGTTCGTGCGCAGTGACGCGTGTCAGACCAAGTTGGTTTTTTCGCGTATTCAAGGACCACGTTATGGAGACTCAACTGCCGGTGTCTCCATTCGGATTGCCCACGCAGCATGCGTGCCGTCTGAAGATGTACCATGAAGGCGGATGCAAGGTCACAGAAGACCTCGTTGAACAGATCGCATTTGGCGATGGTAGTTTCCATGTGGAGCGCCCAAAAGAAGCGCACTTGGCGGTAGACGGCCGCTATAAAGTCAGAGTCAAGTGGTCCGGCCTAGATGCCGAGGAGTCATCGTGAGAGCCGGACGAGAACCTACTTGATGACATATCGGTCGTGCTGCGTAAGTGGCGCGCCGCCCATAGAGAAGATCATGTCTCAGACATGATCGCCTACGTATGCCTGCAGTCAAGCCGCTGCGTTATAGCTCATGAAGGCGCGGCAGGGTACCGTCGAATCGCCGCTGCGATTAAGGCGTTGGCAGACATGTTTGCGTGGTCCACACTGGTCGAAGATGTGGACACGTTTGTAAGAGCGTGCCTTCATTGCCTCCAAGAGGATGGAGACACCGTTGGGTTCGGCCCAGCACGCCGAGAAGCCAAACGAACTGATTCACTTTGACTGACTGTCGTGCCAGACCCACCAAATGGGTTGAA
>NW_008580210.1:163606-169693 GCF_000520115.1 Aphanomyces invadans | reverse complement strand
GCGTGTCAGACCAAGTTGGTTTTTTCGCGTATTCAAGGACCACGTTATGGAGACTCAACTGCCGGTGTCTCCATTCGGATTGCCCACGCAGCATGCGTGCCGTCTGAAGATGTACCATGAAGGCGGATGCAAGGTCACAGAAGACCTCGTTGAACAGATCGCATTTGGCGATGGTAGTTTCCATGTGGAGCGCCCAAAAGAAGCGCACTTGGCGGTAGACGGCCGCTATAAAGTCAGAGTCAAGTGGTCCGGCCTAGATGCCGAGGAGTCATCGTGAGAGCCGGACGAGAACCTACTTGATGACATATCGGTCGTGCTGCGTAAGTGGCGCGCCGCCCATAGAGAAGATCATGTCTCAGACATGATCGCCTACGTATGTCTCCCTAGGTTGGCGTGTGTTCTGCTGTGCAGGGCAGTTGGGTCGCCCGATTGTTTGACCCAATGCGTTCCACGGTGACTGTCTAGTACTGTGTTTGTTTCAATGAGTTTTGTATTTAAATACAATACTATCGGACTTTCTTCAGGATGGATCTTGTCTCTCGCCATGTCATTACTGGTGCGGAACCATGCAAGCTTAGAAGGCGGCGAGTGTCAACGTAGCGATCGTAACGGGCACCAAGTAACGCGCACCACGGGTCTTGGAGCAGCCGACGGAGCGACGGCATGGGTTGAGGATCTTTCGATCGTCTGGCAACGTGAAGAAGATGCATGCGCACGAGCATCGCAGCCGTGATGGCCAGTGGCTCTGGGGTCGAAGGGCTCAGAGACGCGCGGAAGGCATGATTGTTTCGTTCGAGTCAGAGCGTCAAAGGAGGTGCATGTGTAGGCGCGTGATAACGTTTAAGTTTACTGACGTAAAAGTTCGGGTGCACGTTCCAATCGTTGCGAAGTTCGAGTTTGTAGGAAGTCGAACTCACGACATCAAGAAGGGCAAACGGGCCGTGGCAAGTTGAACGCAGTTTGACATTCGCGCTGGCTCCAGGGGCGCGTGCACGAAAATCGTGACCGGGGAGGGCCGATTTGTGAAAGGGGACAAGATCGTCGAGAGAAAAGGTTGCCAATTTGGAACGACCACGGCGGTCGGATTGCGTCGCCTGCCGCTGCTGAGCGAGCGCGAGGTTGTCCTTGATCTGTCGCAACACAGATTTACAATGGGCAAGGAAGTCCGTCAAGTCCTGGACGGAACGCGCTGGAAGGTCGTGGGTTTCGGCGATGGCTTCGATCACCGGAGAAATAGCAGAAGCTTCTCCCCCCTGAAACGGGACTGTAGAGGAGTTGAGGGGTACGAGGGTGCTGTAAGTGGACAGCATAGTGGGGTAAGACGCCGGTGGAAGCCTGGGCTTGTTGTACGCAACGACGACGTGGAGGAGGTGCGTGGCCCACGAGGCAGAAGGTTGTTCCACGGAGTACGCGCGTAAAATATCCTCAAGCGCGCGGTTGGCACGTTCGGTCTGACCATCCGACTCGGGATGGTCAGTCGTAGACATGGCAAGGTTGTTGCCACAGAGCTCGAACAGAGCCGACCAAAAGTAGGAGGTGAAACGGGGATCGCGGTCTGATATGATGAACCGCGGGAGTCCAAAGCGATAGAAGACATGATCATAGAAAAGGCGAGCGGCATCATCGCCGCTGATGCACTCCTTGACAGGGACGGCCGTGATGCACTTGGACGCCCTCTCGACGCAAACCATGATACCTGAGTGACCATGAGCGTCACGCGGGAGACCAAACATAAAGTCCATGATGACCGATGACCAGAGCTCATCAGGTATCGGTAAAGGTTATAGTGGCGCCTGCGAGGAAGACGCGACCTTGGTGCGTTGACAAGAGTCACAACCGGCGACATGGCAGGCAACAGCTTTGTATTGGCGAGGCTACCAATACCAACGGGACAACGCAGCGTACATTTTGTCGCGGCCGAAATGGCCACCACTGGGACATGATACACGCGCAGAAGAAAGGCACGAATCGCAGAATCCCCAGGGACAACAATGTGCGGAGATGTGTCCTGGGTGGGCTGGAAGTAGAGCAGGCCATCTGGAACAGAGTATCGATGGAGTAAGCACGGTGATCGCCGAGGCTTGAGCGGCAGGGGGTGGTGAGGACACTGACACGACCGAGCAGGTCGTGTCGAAGGAATAGGCAGCGCGGATACGGTCATGGAAATCGGCGTGGAGGAATCCGATCGAGGCAAGGTCCACAGGCGAGGAGTACCCTGGACGCCGAGAGAGAGCGTCAGTCAAAACTTTGTCATTGCCTGGTTTGTATTGAACCGAGAAGTTGTATTCGGCGAAGAAGGAAAGCCAGCGAGCCATGCGGGCTGACATGTGGGGCGTGTTGACGGCAGTTCGCAACGACGCGTGGTCGATGTACGCGACGAAGGGGTCCGCGCCGATGAGGTAGACGCGGAACTTGGTGAGGGCGTATTTGATCGAAAGGAGTTCGAGATCGCGGACGGGGTACGAGCGCTCGGCGGCCTGGAGCTGGCGACTTTGAAAGGATACAAGGCGCCAGAGACCAACAGCGTCAGGTTGCATTAAGCAACAACCGATGGCAAATTGGGAGGCGTCATACACGACGCTGAACGGCTTGGAAAAGTCAGGGAGCGCCAAAATTGGAGCGCTCTTGATTCTAGATTTAAGGGTGTCAAAGGCGAACTGACAGTTGCTCGACCAAACCCATGGGGAATCCTTGACTAGCAACCGTAAGATGGGTTGCGCGATGTCAGCAAAACCACGAGAGTACTTGTGGAGGTAAGTAGCCAAGCCAAGCCACCGGCGATGGTATTTAACCGAGGAGGGGACTGGCCAGTCCATGATGGTCTACTTTGTCAGGATCAGCCCGACAACCACGAATGCCGACGGGGTCTCCAAGGACAGGGATTTCATCGACTCCCACAGACATTTGGAGAGGTTGGCGTACAAGCGATTCTCACGAAGGACGGTAAAAACCGCACGATGATGCCGACGGTGAGTTCGACGTCGGTCTCGGTTGCAGAACCGCGACTATGGATGTAGATGTCGTCAAAGCAGGACGGGGCAAAGTCGCGAAGCGGGCGGAACTTGGCCGTCACCATGCGATTGAAGGTCGCAGGGCCATTGGATAGGCCTTGGGGCATCACGAGCCATTCCCAAAGCATTCCACTTGGTATCGAGACGGCGGTCTTTGGCACGTCACAAAGGCACATGAGAATTTGATAGAATCCATCGCGAAGATCGATGGTCGAGAATATAGTTTATCGACCCATGCCGTCGTCGGTATTACGTCTATGCGGGGGATCGGTGTTTGCGCCGGAATGATCGCGGCGTTGAGCTTGTTAAAGGCGTGAAAATCCGCCATTTGCCGTTAGATTTCTTCACATAGAATGTCAGGCTGCTGTATGGGGACGTGCATTCGCGTACATGACCGGCGGCTATACGAGCCGCAAAGAAGGTGTCGATCGCTTTGACTTGATCACGTGGAAGCGGCCATTGGCGAGTAACGCAATACTTCGTGCCGGGCACGAGGTCAATTTCGTGGCGTATATATACCCTTGTCGACGGGTAGTGACAGGGAACGTCGTCGGGAATACATCCTTGAATTCGTCAAAGAGATCGAAGAACGGATTCTAGCAGAGGGAGGCGTACGTCTGGGACTCCGCTGGGTTGGGCAGGACAGATTCGTCTGCAGTGCACGAGGACAAAATGACGACGTCTTCATCGCACGTGATCATTGCTATGCACGCGATGTCGTGCGAACGGAGGGACTTCAAGAAGGAGCTATAACTCATCTCTGGCAATGCCAGGATGTCGGACGAGGATTGAGGCAACTCATCGAGGTTGCAAGCAGGCTGAATGAACTCATCGCATTGACAATTTGCGGAGTTGAGATAGGCGTCGCGGGAACAAGGCGACGCGACTGGTGAATTTGATCCCAACACGTTTGAAGGGGCGTTGGAGGGTGGAGATATATGGGAAAGAGGTGGATCGATGGGAGTTGTAAATACGACGGCGGCGTCTGCTGTAGAGCTAGCAGACGAGGGTGCAACCTCTCGGGATGAGGTTGCCGCCGTGTGCTGCGAAGGCAAGTGTGCTGGGGCCAACGAGCACACTGGTGCTGTATCAGCGGCGAGTTCATTACTCATCGCCGTGAGGGCAGTGGCCACGGATATCGCCGAAGGCTGTGAAGCCTTATCAGCGGCGCGTCGTTGGATCCACGGCTGATCAGTGTTCAGCCAAACGACCTTGTGGATGGTTTTGAGCTTCCAATCGATCCATGGTTAATTGGATTCAAGCCAAGCCATTCCAAGGATGAGGTCCTGTCGCTCATCCAAATCGACCACAAAGAACGTTTCGAGCGAATCGAAACCGTCGAAGGCAACAGGCAGCGTAACCACTAAACTCTGCTGGGCGGAGATGCGGCCGTCGGCCATCTTTACGCGAACTATGTCAGGGGAGTTTAATACGGGGAGAGAACCAAAGCGATCAAGAGTGGAGCGGTTGACCCAGTGTGCTGACGCTCCGCAATCGATCAATACAGTGAGCCCGGTGGGAAAACCCGGCACGGCAAGAGACACAGTAACCATGTTGTTGAGGCGAAACCCGACGCGGAACAGATGAAAGTTTGTGTTCGAGGCTAGATCACCCGAGTGTGATACAGCACCACAAACCTCGGGGGACCTATTGGTGCCCCAGTAGTGCGCCTCGCGCCTAGTGGGTCTTTTCGTTTCCCGCCACCTGCTGGTCAGGTCGACCAGGTGGCCCAGTGAATTGTCTTGGGGGATGCCCACCGTAAGAGGTTTTCCGATTGCTCGGGCGGCGGTCAGCTGAGTCGGATCGCGCGTCTTGTGTAGAGAAAGTGAGTGTGCGTCGAGAGGCGCGGCACTCACGCCAAAAGTGACCCTTGCGGTTACTGCACTTGCCGCCGTTGGTATATGATAATGCCGCGATATCCATATAGGATGGATCGGTACGATTGCGTGCTAGGGCTGAGACGACTCAGCTAGGGCTATGCGAACAGCCTCTTCGAACGAGGCTGGATAGACTCGAAATAGCAGTGTACGTGCCGGACCGTGGTTGAGTCCGGCCATGAAGACGTTGACGCGGAGCGCTTCCGGTAGCGTGGAGTCGTCGTGGACATTCGCGGCCAAAAAGGCGAATGTCGTGAATGTAGAGCAAGCAAGGAGCGTTTGCATTGCTTGCATGCGAGGAACTTGGAGCGACATTGGAAATCGCTGTTTTGGGGAAGGAATCGGAGCTTCATCGCCTCAACGAGGTCGTCAAACGTTGCAAATAACGTGGGGTTGGTCAGGCAGATGGAGTACGCCCAATTTTCCGCCTGACCCTTGAGATGGATAGGGCAACAAAAACCACACGTGCTTCGTGCTTCAAGCTTCGAGGGGTTGTATCGTTGCGTTGAGGGTGATGCTGATGCCATCAAGTCGCACTGGGGCATCGACGGAGTGGGGAGACAAGAGCACTGGGTGTCGCCTTTGTCTAGGATGTCAACCATGCGGTCGTATACCGCTTGGTGGGAAGCTGTCATGGTTCTTGGACGAACTTGTAGTGCTACCAGTTGTAGCGCGACACACGCAGAGCAAGGAGTAGGTAAAATGAAGAATGAATTGGCATGGTTATGCTATCTAGCTCTGCTACATGAACATGGAAAGTTAAAGCGCTTCGTGGGGAGAATCGCTAGCAATACAGGCCACTTGTTGTGAGGTCGCCTCCAACCTTTGGATGGTCAACTACAATGCCAATGAAGGATTTTGACATGAGCTCACATAACGGTACCGTAGAACTGTTACAAGGAGGCATCTGTTGTCCACACTGGATCGAGGTAAACGATCAGTGCCACCTACTTGCGGATCGTGCTGAGGTGACATGCCAGATTGCCGCCCATGCATCGTCAAGATTAAGAAAGCAACAGCGTGTCGACGACATGAGTAATTCTATGGAGAAATTGCATGTACAAAAAATGCTCATCGAAATTGGGAACGTGGTGGAGTCTAGAGCTTTGGCAGGACGCAGCCCCAGGCCTGGGTCGTCTTGAGCTTTTGGCACACAGCTGGGACGGGGGCAACGCACTGTCTCGACGTCGCATTGTACG
>NW_008580210.1:147465-150113 GCF_000520115.1 Aphanomyces invadans | reverse complement strand
AGAATCAGCGATTTATAGGATCACTAGAGCATCAATGCTTTCGCTCGATGTAAACTGAGTGATTATTATTGCGAAAATGCCGACATCGAAACGAAACATCTGCGGAACATGACACAATTACACAATGTTCATTTATACATACGCAATGAATATTTCTTTCGATTCTTGTTACTCGAGTGAACAATACCACTCGGCAATAGTTGCAGGCGAATATTCAAGGCCATACAAAATACAAGTATGAAGAATCTGTATTTAAAAAGAATTAGACCTCAATGATGTTGACAAGCTCACTCAATTCGTCCAGACGGCTCTCTTCTTCAATTCGCCGGTCCAACTGCTCCAACGTAGCCATGTCGTCATCTTTATCTTTACTTCGAGGGATCTTGTAAATATTGTCACCATTTGCTTCGACGACGGCTTGCATGACGCGCTGCAGGGTACAGAACGACTTTCCCAACGTTTTCGGAGACAAGTCGTGGTACGACTTCTCCACAGCATGCACCAGGTCATCGATCGTCTGGCATTCCATGGTCTGTTGCAACGCTTGAATTGAGTTGAAAAAGCCCAAATCTAACACATTTAGATCTGGGCTTTGTGCAGGTTGGTTTCGGAATTGGATTGAAAACGATGGGTTCTGAGCAGCCTGATTCACTGCAGGGTCATCGGCGGCAACGTGGACACGAGCATTGTCCTGTTGCAGATAGGCAATGCCATCGTTGTCATCGGTAAGCCAACGCCACTTAGTCGTTGATCGCTGGTAAAACATTGCCGACAAGGAAAGATCGGTACACAGACTTGGTGACGTTCATTGTTGTGGTGACGATTGTGCCAGCAGGTCGGTTCACGCTGGTTCGTTGGGCTGGACAACATGACACGAAGGACCAGCAGCCAAGTTTCCCACCCCGTCCATTTCTCGGCCGAGCAACAGCAGCGAGGAACATCACTTTTGTGATGTGGCACCACTTCGATTGGACTTGCCGTGGCGGGTTCTCTTCGTCATGCCAAACGCAGAAGTGCCGGCGCAGCTTGGTAATGTAAAACCATTTTTTATCTATGTGCACGACATTGAACAACGCATTGTCATTATGCTTACTGTAGTCATGCATGATCATTGGGCAGAAGCTTAATCGCCGATGCTTGTGCTCCGGTGTCAGCCTGGGCTTGGTCCAGTTGGACCGTCGTGTGACCCACTTGTTTTGTATGAAGTTCCAGATCGTCCACGTGGAAACGCCAATTGCCGCTGCCAATGCACGGTACGTATGTCGTTGGGCTAAATGTGTCGATTTGATTCGTTGCTCGATCTCAGACACAGTGTAGGTTTTCGGGCGTCCAGCGTTGGCAATTCGTGACTTCACGTTGGCGCGACGGCCAGGTAGTATCGATTCTCGGCCGCGTTGCCAGATTCTTGACACAGTCGACGAGTGCACGCCAAAGGTGGTTGCAACTGATGCAATGGCCGCACGAGACAGTTTCCCGTTTACACTAACCAGGAGTAGCTCTTCATATAGCGCACCTCTCTGGTCATCAGTCAGATTTGACTTGGATTTTGTATGAGTTGTTTGCATCGACCTCACGTTGGCAGTTTTGCAAGTATAATGGATAAAAAAATGCTCGTATGGATCGCAATGCGCTTCGATTAGCCACTCAATTTTAGGCCAATCCGAGCAGGGCAAGATGACAAATTCGACTTGTCTGCAATAATTGCCAGAGTGGTAGATGATCGTATTTTCTCCGACTTGATTGATTCGTTTTTGAATATCACGGAGTTGCAGGAAAGTTGATCATGGACACCTGGCGACGAGCTTGACGTGTGCACGATACGTCTGTTGGGCGAGTCTTTTCTTGCGACGAATTTCTTCATGAATGTGCTGCAAACGATTCAAAATGCGACGGTAATTGTCACCATCGTCTGAATGCAACGGTGAAAAGCGAATGTGGCAGTTCGTGAGGCCAGAGCAAAATCTGAAAATCAGGCCGTGCAATTCGTTGCTCCACATGTACTTGTCAGCAACAACACCCCAGAGAGTGCAGTGTCGACCAAACCAATTCTCAACAATGATCCGGTCTGAGGCAATGCGTTGATTGTTATTGTCCATTTGCAGGGACAACCGGTTTTCTTGAGTCGCTCGGACTGGCAGAATTGCTCGAAACACGTGTTGAACTCATTGATAACCTCGATCACCAAGCACGGCCCACTCATTTGGGAACTCCTCGCGCAAAGGGCAGGAATCCTCGAGATGAAGTTCATTGGGTCTCTTCTTGTGCGTCGTCCCATGAAAGCTGTTGCATTGATCGAACAACGTTTTGTCGTGTACCGAACCCGGTACGTGTGCACTAACGTGCAACGCATATCCCGACGGACTCATTGACACCTCCACCTTTTTCCCGTATAGATGGTGCTTGCACTGAAGGCAACCAAGGCCTCGTTATGGCTGCCAAGCGGTCTGTTGCTTTGCTGAAACGTTCCGTCAACTGCGTAGAGTGCCGCGGGGAAGTTTTGAAATGTCTTTCCAGTTGCAACCAGGTGACTCATTGTACGAATGGCAATCTCGTCCTCAACAAACAATTCGTAGACGTGTTGGTGAATCTTGGACAAGAACCGTGTCATCATTTTCTCAAACGTTGGCGCCTGAAAACCAAAGAGGGCT
>NW_008580210.1:137750-138499 GCF_000520115.1 Aphanomyces invadans | reverse complement strand
AGTGCAGCTCGCAACGGCCATTGTGGCCTGGCGAACTAGGTGCAATTCGTTGCGTTGCTGGAGTTCCGAGTTCGTTTCACGGGCCATTTTGGGCTTCGGTCAGTTATTGAGGGTGAGAATGAGTTGATTTCGAAATGAGTACTTTATAGTGTATTCCTTAGCTAGTTTGGTATGGAGCACGCTTTTGCAATAGCCATTGACTTCTCTCTGTGAGGACGAGGAACAACCGGTAGATTGACTTTTTGCGTTATAGGTAGATCTTTCAGTGGAAAACAATGCATATCAAATGATTGCTCTCGTTTAACCGTAGAATGTACGCTGTACTGTATATACCTCGCAACACAACTTGAGGTCTACTGTATTTTTATAAAGCAATATATAGTGACTCCAAAATTTTGAATTCTACTTTGTAGGCAGAACTGGCTCTTTTGTTCTTCTCAATAGGCATAGTATCGTAATTTCGATGTAACAATTGATGCACAGATTGTGATACTGGGACGGACGGAATGCAACGCCCACCTTGTCTTCGACTTGGATCGGCAATTCTGAAATCTGATTGGTCATGACACTTCGATGTTCGACAGAGAAATCAGCCTATCACAAGTAGTTTTACAAAATTTAATGGAGTTCAAGAGGTAATAATATTCTACATCACCAGAAGCAGGTTGAAGGACACTTCTGAACTGTCAAGCTACCAATTCAAGAGGTCATAAGTCTTGAGAGGCGAAGGAAATTGATACATTGAGTGG
>NW_008580210.1:123423-128076 GCF_000520115.1 Aphanomyces invadans | reverse complement strand
CGACTTCTCGGCACGACATGGTCTCAAGCATGCCAAGTGCTTCGAGCTTCGTCGAGATTGGGTACGATGCGCGCCGCATATTTTGATGTGCACGTATTTTTTTGAAAGGCAACTTTTTCGCGCTGGCGGGAACAATAAAAATTCCACCAATGAGAGTGTAGTATTTCAAATCTTTACTTTCATTGGAAGATATAATTTCTGATCCACAAAAATCTTCGGTGGGCGTTGCATTCCGTCCGTCCCAGTATTGCATGAGCCGGTTGCCCAGCCCTTCAACAAAATAATATATTTTGTTTGACAAACGAGAAAGTATCCTCCATATCTTCTCAATATTCAGAACTCAAAAATGGATCATTATTGTTTTTGTTTGCAATTTTAATACTCGTATTGTTTTTACTGTCGACAATAATCGATACACTGTCATATTATTGTGCCCATGAAGGTTGACAAGTTTACTTTTTGATGTACGGTCAAGAATGCCTGGTCTCTACAGAGATAATTCTGCTATGTAGGCAGAACTGTCTCTCCAGTTCTTCTCTGTAGGCAACAGCATCATAAAATTCGTTTTAACATTTGACGCACATGTTGCAATAGACGATGAAGGGTCGCTCAACTTGTTACTTCGGGTAAATACATTCTTTGTAAAACGAGATATACATGGACTCGTCGGATCTTATGTCCCCCTTTTGTTGTGAACGGATCCACCTGGAGTCACTACATGCGTCCTCTGGGATAGTGTCGACATGATCTCAAGTGCCCATCTTGGACTCTCAAGCGCCAACTCATGGACGATTCATGGAGTTATCTGACGCAAGATGTGATGCACGTGCTCCGTACGACTAGGAGTGTGCCCGCGCCATTACCGTTTATCGTAGTGTCGCCTGCGCCAAGAAGACAGCGAGTGGCTCGTGGGCAGAAAAGACATGAAAACCTTGATCTTGCCATGATTAGCAAGCAACCCATCAAGGCGAACGAAATCGACCGCATACACTTGGTTGGGAACACCAGCGGGTAACGGCAACAATAAACAGATCTCACAAACGCTCGTTCTGTTCTATCTGTATCCTATCCTGTCATCATATTCGATTAGTCTGGAACCAACCTGTAACAACTTGTTGCAGCTGATGCTATGATCGCATGATTTTACAACCAGTACTTTCCTGAACCTTTCTGTGCTTCGTGCTCACAGAAAGGTTCAGGAAAGTTCGAAATACCTGTCAAGAGCGGCACAAGACGCCACAGGCAAGATAGTGCTGCTTGACGAGTTGCTCCAGGTGTACACCGACCTTGCTGACCAACAGCGAGCTGAACGAGCTGCAGCAACGGCAGCAGCAATTGAGAAAGAAGAAAAGATATCGCCCATCCGCAACCAAGCATGCGTCGAGGCTGCCGCACGTCCGTGGATCCTGACGATACAACTGACAGCGATGTGGTGAGTCGGAAGCGCAAAGCGATATATGAAACCCAAGATCGCGAAATCGAGTTGGAGCACGAGCGGCTGAAGTTTACAAAAGCACAAATTTGAAATGGAGCTTAAAGAGCGTGAAAACGATCGGGCGAAACAAATGCAGCAACGAGAGGACGAACGCAAAAGAATGGAGGATATGATGGCACTCATTCGTCGGTTAATCGAGATGAATTTGCATTGGGCAAATATATGTTTTACTTCAAGTTGTTCAATATTCGTTGCACACCAAATATAAGAACACCGTGCGATCAGTAGTGGTCGAAAATTTGTCAAATAACTAAATAATCCTCAAGCTGTGGCGGTGCCAAGTTGAAATAATCACTAATTTGATTGCCACCATAGGTCAGTGAGCGACGGAAAAATGTCCCTAGTGGTACTAGAGAAATATCTTGAAATTTGTATGCGGAATAAAATTACCCTAGAAGAGAATTGACAGTATTTTTATTCCAGTTGATTTTGAATTGAAGTGCAATATCCACGATGATTGTTAGAAAATACTACTCTGTTCCACAAAACTTGTCACGTTCCACCTTTGATTGGCAGCATTTTTTAATAGTACCCCGTTTTGAGTGTCTGATTGGTGCTTGGGAAAGCGCAAGATCTCTGCTATGATTGGGTAGTTTGAGGTACTTTCCAGCCATTTTCGTTGTTGAGATATCACGCGGCAAACCTGGTGGGCATTCAACTCTGTCAGAAAAATCTACGCCAGCACTTCATTATACATTTAATCGACTCCAAACACTACCTGCTCCCGCCTACTACCACTACAAGCCCCCTCCATCACAACTGGGATCCGTCGACGCACCAAGCAGTGCCGGGAGTCTTTGGACGTCAGCAAGCACTTGAGCTTTCCTCAACGTCGTACTGTGTACGAAATGCTTTTAAACGTAGCGGTGCGATGTATACTGCCACGAGGGGCTCTGACAAGCTTGCACAGGAGTTTCACTGCCATTCGCGGACGATATCACGACTGTGGAGACAATCGAACCTCTCGCGTCATGATGGTGACCATGCCACCGATATCGCCACAAAATACAAGGGAAAATCTTTCAAAAAAATTTTCTATTGATTTATGCTGCTATAAATTTATGGGGTGTACTTTTGTAGGAAACGGTTTCAAATGAAATGCTTCGTGCAAAAGGAGTCAGCGGAATAGCAGTTGCGAACCAGCCGCCGAACAGCCCCGATTTCAAAAGTTAGACTTAGGGCTCATTAATTCTATTCAAAGCCTGCAGTACCACAAGTGCACTCGAACCATTGAGGAGCTTATTGTTGCTGTAGAAAACGCGTTCTATGAGTTGCCGACTGACACGCTTGCAAAGACTTTCGTAACTCTTCAAAGAATTGCCCATTGAAATACATGGTAGCAATGATTATAAACTTCCTCACATAAAGCAGAATGCTCTCATCACAGACTTTGCTATGTCGAGTTTGACGCCTCGTCTTACGAGAGCCCTTTGGATCACTTGAATAGCCTACTGAGTGAGGAGATTCACCTCGATGCCTTGGTCAATTCTCTTGAATGAGGCACTAAAAATATACGATAAAGTTTTTGCAGCCATAATGTTGTTTTGGAGTTGAATACAAAAATCATGACGTTTCAATGGCGCTGTGCATACTTTAATCAAGTGAAAAAGTACCTGACAATTTTTGTGGAACGGAGTTGTAGATCATTTAATGCTCAGCTACGACCATGACGAACTAATCCTGCAATATTTCTGATATCCAAAAATATTTCGAAAATGAAATATATTTTCAAGTGACACGCTACACACCAAGAGTCCGTGGCAACGCATTTGCAAACGAGCGAGTGATGGTTTCACATGGCATGTCCTCCTAGCCTTCAATAGTGCGCTTAACCATAGCCATGCGTTTTTCAGCTGCAGACACCACCGGCTTTTCGTGAAGTCACATGTAATGAAGCTTGCTCTTCAATGGCCCCATTACACCTTATCCAAACGTTGGAGAGCACTTGTCGAATTCTTGGGCAATGGTTCCAAACCTCTCATCAATTCAGACGACACCATATCATGCGACGCCACCAACACATGACAGTCAAGATTGTCAGCCAAAATCACAGAAGCCCATCGATTTCGAACTTGAGCAGCTCAGTCAGATACAGTTCCCAGACTATTGTATCCATCTACGCTTTCTCTTGCACGACGTAAACATGACCAGGTGGAAATGTCGGCACTTCCAATTTTCGATCGGCCCACCTGGCTTGCCCTTGAGGATGAAAAGAATTGGTAGCTTTCCACCATTGGAACGCACGAAGAGTACGACTGAAATCCTGTCGGAGCGCTTTTGCCTCTTGTCAACCTTGGACGAACCTCCAGCATTGGCAAGAGTCTTTGTCGGGGGCATGTCGAAGTAAACAGATGTTTCATCCACGATGATAATGTCACATGGCGCTGTGTCACGAATGTTGTCCCATAATGCAGCATCAAATTTCGCCTTGGTCTCGGCAAGAACCGCTTGAGGGACTATTGTGCAGCTCGGTACTTGCTGCGAAAACCGGAAGCGGGCTGAGAATCGTTGACACAGTCGAAGCAGACTGTGGTAAGCTCGACTTTCGTATTTCTTCGTAAATATGTACTTCCTCTGTTTCACATTACTGGTGGCATTTCAAAATCGACTTTTTCCACATTACTGGTGGCATTTATTGTGATTGGCCAAAGGAGAAATACTTGCATGTTATTGGTTACAAAAGGATACGGTCGGAATTGCAACGAGCTAGGCCAACAGCGCCACAGGACAGGACACATTTTCCATCAAGGCACCCGCGCGTCTCAAAGCGTCCTTACCCAAGTGCGGAAGGCGAAACTGGTTGTCCCCGCTGTGCTGGATAACCAGGCGCATGACAGCTTGAAAGGTGAGAAACACATTTTCCAACTTCTCCACGCCGAGGCACTCGAAAGCAGACAGCGTTGCCTCAATGATGTCATCAACTGTACGGCTCACCGACTTGTATTGTAGGGACTGGATGGAAGCGAAGAAGCCCAGATCTAGCACGTTCAGATCTGGGCTGTTCGGTGGCTGGGACCGGACGACAAACGTCCACCCGTCGGTGGACACAGTCGCAAGCAGCTCGTCCGTGATGGCAGCGTGCGGGGTAGCGTTATCGTGCTGAAGAACGACATGCTTGTTGCGGCTGGGAAACTTGGCCTTGATGGCAGGTATGACAC
>NW_008580210.1:103371-112295 GCF_000520115.1 Aphanomyces invadans | reverse complement strand
TTAATGCTCAGCTACGACCACGACGACTAGCAACCAATACTACAATATTTCTGAAAACCAAAAATATTTCGAAAATGAAGTTTATTATCAAGTGACAAGCTACACAACAAGAGTCCGTGGCAACGCATTTTCAAATGAGGGAGTGATGGTTTCACATGGCACGTCCTCCCAGGCTTCAATTGTGCGCTTTACCTTAGCCATGCGTTTTTCAGCTGCATACACAACCGGCTTTTCGTGAAGCCAATTGTAACGAAGCCTCTTCGCTGACCGTATCCATAAACTGTAGCAGTTCCGACTTAAATGGATGGGTGTCATGGCGACCTTGGCCGCCCTAGCGTGTATTTCTTTGCGTTGCATGGTTTGTTCATGATGGAATCCTTTCGGCTCAACCAGTTGCGCCAGGTTTTCCAGTCGATGTTTTGAGCCCTAGCGCGTCCTCTTGATGCCAGCGTGCTTGGATGGAATCCATCGATGTACCTCTTGCGTTGGGCGTTAGTGTATCTGGTGTAGGCCATGGCTCGACGTTGATTTGAAAGACGCGGTTTAGCGGGACTTTTAACCAACCAGTAGTTTTTGAGGAACCAGTCAAAATAATTCTGACGCCCTCAAAATGAAGATAAATTGTCATTGCGTTCCTGGCATATGTTTTCAACAGACATGAGTAGTTTTGGAAGACAAAATATGTTGAACGTCAGTGAACAACTGTTTATTGTGACCTCGCGTTAGGTAAGACCCATTAGGATACCACAACGGAAATGCTGAGATTTCAAGGCACATTGACTATACGGCATAACGTACATCCACGTCATGGAATGAACCCAGTGTCACACGGGCTTCCAGCGGGAGCTCTACGGCTGAGCTATTATTCTTATTGTTTGTGATCTTGTTGTAGTATTGAATGTTCCAACATAGAACGGTTTGCATGACATAATATATTAACGTAGCGAACCATTGATCGGTCACTTTGGTGACGAACTTTGACGCTGCATAACTTCATAGAATATTCTCGGTTGGAGCTGATATGTACATCATCGTGACCGCCAGTTCAAGGTCTTAAACGTGATATACGAATAAACAGTTTAGGCAATTCTACGTGGTTGGGGGAATTTTTGTATTCGTGACAAAAAACAATGCGGACCCATGATCGGCCACTGTTTTACTTGGATATTGTATACCAATATTGGTGATTTTGAATCGGCACCATCATCGGATCTATCAAATATTAGAGAATTATGAAGTGTGAAGAGGTAATAATTTTGGGAGTAGTGGTTGAGGAAATTCCAGCAACACGGGACGAGACGTTAATGGGACGAGGCGCCAATGGGACAAGGCTTTTAAATATGCCACCTGTTTTCGTGAAATTAAATCCTCATTTTTGATTTTGCCACCAACGAGACAAGTGTTCGCCTTAAACTCTCCGAAAGGAGGGGGGCAGTCCCAAGCCAAACACACCACCATCCCAAGCACTGGCTTTCCACGGGGCGGCCTAGATCTAGATGAACCCTTCGGGGAGAAAAGCCGGTGTGATGGGGCAAAGGTGTTCTCGTGTTGTGGAAATCTAAGATTTTTCGTTTTTCGTGGATGGGACCCCCAGGCTAAAATACAAAGTCTTCTGGCAATTAAGATTTCATGAAATTTCTTGAATAAAACATTTCAGGTGCATGCTTTCGATGGTTTAAACAACTGCAGCTTGAAGTACTTTGGTACAGAATTTGTTGCGTTTTCAGCGTCAATTCCAGGAGCAGTTTTTGTCTTCAATTTTGCTGCAGCAGCTTGCTCTTGAAGTTGCTTATGGTAATTGGCTGTAATAAACATGCCACCGTAATAGTTTTCCGTTCGGAACGCTTTCTTTTCAAAGGAGGCAAAAGTAGGACGGATTTCCGGACAGCTTCTTCACGACGTAACCAGGACAAGTTAACTTCTTCTGAACGTTCAGCTCGGGCTTTGAACAGTGACAGTCGGTGCATCATACCCTCCAACTTGGGGGACATAGTCCAGTGGGCACAAAGCCACAGATGATAGTTGCAGGCTTTGTTGAAGCTGCCCAAACTTCGCAAGTCGTTGATACCGCATTTTGCATTGGCCAGTAAGGAAGCGCCCAAGTCTGCATGTAACTTGGCGCGGATTGCACGTTTGAAGGGTCGAACACACTGACGTCCAAAGGTTGTAAAAGGTGTGTCGAGTTGGCAGGCAAAATTTGGAGCAAAATCTCCAAACGATTGGCCTCCTCAACAATGTAGTCAGAGTAGTGCGATGAACATCCATCCACAATCAACAAAATAGGACGCTTCACCGTACTGGGAGCAGCATTGCTAAGCATCGTCATCTACTTGCGGCAAATGTACGAACGCGTCCATCCTTTCTTGAAAGTCGTGACGGCAGCTCCAGGGACGGTCAGTTGGTCGCTCACTATGTCGATACTCGGTCTCCGGGGAGGACAAACAGCGGCGGGGTTTAGAAGCCGTCTGCTCCAACGCAAGCAACATTGTAACATGAGAAGACATAGTTGGCTCTGTGACGAAAACCTTTTTTGTTGTCTTCCTGGCAGCCACAACCGTTGACGTCTTCCCCGGAGAGAAACTGGTTTCGTCCATGTTGAACACCCGAGATGAATCCATGTCAACACATGACAAAGCATGGACCAGCAGGTGGAAAAAGTTGACAACACAAACTTGAGTGATGGAGTTGCGGGCAGAACTTAGGACTTGTGCCTTTCATTTTGACAACTCCGGATGATGCTGCATTAATCGATGATACCAGCCATGAGTCAGTGGAGGTTCACACTGACTTCCGTTGATCACATTGCGAATCTCGTTGGCCTTGGCCATTATTGGTCCTCTTCCAAACGAATGACCATCACATTCCATTGCAATGACCCAGGCAACCAGATCCTGTTCGAACGACTTTGGGATGTACGGGCTTCTGCCAATGCGAGGTGGTTCAGATGGGATGTTGCATTATTGAGCTTGAGTCACATGGGTTCGCAAGGTTCGGAATGGTATACCGTAGCTTTTGGCAATGTTCACCATGGTGTCGGTTTTGTTGATTACATCGTATACTGCGCTATAGATTGTATCAGCCGAGTAGGCTGTTTTCCTTGCCATGAACGAGTTCAAACTTTGAAAAACCGTGGATAATTTATCTACTTTCCCACCGTTTAGATATGGAGGCTCAACTTCATGGAGGTTGTATATTTGTCCAGTACGATCGCTTTTCGATTTTCATTGGCAGTCAAAAAGTGACCGTCAATAATTCGCTACGTTATTGTATTATTGCGACATATTGATTCAAGGAGGGTAATGTGAGCAGGGACATGCATGATGTGATAGTATATCCAAGATAATACATGCATGTTGTCATGTAATAGGCCGTATATGTACTAGACACCCATTGGCTAAAAAATACTACAATCTCTACTTGCAGATTGATTAGTACGACAATATTAAAATAACGAAAATAAGGTGAAGTACCACTGGGCATATTTTTCCGTCGTTCCCTGTAGCAGCAGCGGCAATTTGTAAAAAGCATTGCACACATGATTACCTTCCCAATCCTTTGTTGTATTTTGTACCCCGCCATTGTCCAATGTCCTTTCATCATAATTGCAAAAGATCATTCTACAGATTGGCGGATTTGCTCATAGCAGAAATGAACGCCTCTTTGTTTGCGTCCACCTCATAGAGGCGACTTGGGTAAGACATGCAATACAATGTGATGCACAGGGCTTTGGTGGCCAGGCACCGATCACGTGCTGACAACGTCGGTGAGGCGCAACGCAAGAACAAGGCGTTGAACGACGTGGACGTCAAACCTGAACTTCAATGTGGCATCGGCATCGGACAAGCATAGGAGGTCAAAACGAAAGTCCGGGACCAAAGGTCTCTCCACGACGTAAGCAAGTAGACTAATAGTCACGTGCGCTTGCGGAAGCCCGCCCCACGTCGCTTCTTAAGAAGCAGTTCGATCTCATTGCACGACAATATTTTGGGAGGTACAGTGGGCACTCAGCAAGTCACAAGTTGATTGGGTAAATTTAGCGGATAGAACCAGGATGAATCGGATGACTTGCGAAATTCGATGGTTGTGACGATTCATTCTATTCGTGTTCTGAATTTTAAATCACAGATAGAATAGAACCAGCGTTTGCGAAATCTGTGTATTGTTGACGACATGATTGACACGGCTGAGACGCTGGGCAAGGCTTCGTAGCACATGTCCGACTGCGGTTAGGCGTTTAGTCGACATCAATCCACGATGTAGTCTCGTCCGACTTGATCACGACCTGGACAACGTTGCGAGAAATTATGCAGCAATAACAAACGTCAGATGGCACCGACATCATGGAACTAAATTCGAGGCATAATGCATCACTCTCTCAATCACGCATCAACTACTGACCGCGACATGGCCGTGGTGGGACCTACGTTTTCGACGCGGACTTCAAAGCACACATCTCCATTCGTTCACAATGTGCACATCCCTGAGAAATCAATGTGGCGACACGCATCGGTCATGACACTTTGGGGCGACGCAGTAACACCTCCCGTTACAGGAACGATGAACTTCCACGCATGTTCTCGCTCGGGCCACTTTGAATTCGCTTGAAGCGGTACCAGTGATATTCCGTCGTTTACCAAGGAAAACACTCCTGCATGTCAATACGTACGGGCTGAAGCTCAATCCGAAAAGTGCCTATTCTTCTTGCGTGAAGCCAAATGGTGCCAAGGCGGCGAAAGTAGTAAGCAAACGACCCTGTCGCAAGTGGAACTCGCGACCGTTGGTTGGTCCGATGACCATGCCGCGTGCTTCATGGATGTGAAGACGGCGTTGAGGCATGTAGTGCCCCAGTCGCATCCTCGCGTTGATGTTTGACATGGAGGTGTTCGTCTTTACTCGCGCAAGCGATCGATTCTGGGTGGTGGCCGCGTAAGTGCCGCCAGACGACTGAAACTGCCCTTAGAACATCAATGGCATGAGCCGCTCGCGTTCCTCAGCGGTTCCTTGTATGGTGCGCGCGCGTTAACCGATTGTCGAGAAGGTGACGTTCGCTATGGTTGAGGCATGCAAGCGGCTCGATTACCTGTTGAGACGGTTTGGTAGGTTTCGTCTGTTCACGTACCATCGCAACCTTGTCTACATGTTTATCCCTCACGGATCGAACGGCAACCTCGCTAAATACGAGGCTGACAAGCGTCAACGGTTGGCATTGATCATGCCGACATTTCCATATTCGATCGAGTGCCTGCTGGGCGACGTGAACGTGTGGGGCGACCTGCTTAGTTGCTGGGGCTCGACGCCATCTGTAACGCCCGTGGCACATGCCCGCAACCTGCTGCGCGTGATATCTCTACTGCAGCAGGCGGGCTTCGAATGGCCGACGGCTGCGTCAATTATGGACGCCCAACCGTCATCATTGGACGGGGGTGAGGCCATTCCACCCGGCGTGGCCTGGAGCGAAGAAGACACCTACTAGTATCTGGGTGCCAGACAGTGCAGTAGCCCTGCAGTCAAGCCGCTGCGTTATAGCTCATGAAGGCGCGGCAGGGTACCGTCGAATCGCCGCTGCGATAAAGGCGTTGGCAGACATGTTTGCGTGGTCCACACTGGTCGAAGATGTGGACACGTTTGTAAGAGCGTGCCTTCATTGCCTCCAAGAGGATGGAGACATGGTCCTCGACCGTTGGGCTCGGCCCTGCACGCCGAGAAGCCAAACGAACTGATTCACTTTGACTGACTGTCGTGCCAGACCCACCAAATGGGTTGAAGCACGTCCTTGTCATCAAGGACGATATGACCGGGTTTATCCAGTTGTGCTCAGCTGAAGTCGCTGACGCATCCAGTCGTACAGGGTTATGGCGTCCAGTTTGGGCATGGGTGGTGGTGGTGCGGCGCTGCGTGCACGTGGTTGGGGTACAGCTGGTTCTCCATGGCCCGTGAAATTGAAATGTGGGATGGTGGATTATCATCACGTCGTTCTGTGTCGTAACCTCGGCGACAAACGGACGCCGCGGAGGTGGGAACGTTACCGCACGACGGGAGAACGCGGATGCAGAACGCGGTGCACGTGAGTCGATTGGCATCCCAAGCGCCACTTCCACCATTACGCCATAAAGAACGCCGGACGATCTCGCCCGTGCGAGATTGGCACTTGAGGCCGAACAGACGAGGTCGTCGACGATAGCGTAACACGACAAAGAAGGCCGGCACCCACTTTTAAGTATCTCGCTCTGATTGTGGGGTTGACGCAATCCGTCCAGATGCACGTTGCGACCATCGATCGCTGGACTCAGGCTCTCGAATGGTATGCGTCGTGTTCAGAACCTGCTGCCCACACACGTTCCAACGCCAACGACGACATACGTCACCACTGCGTTGATTTCCTGGTTCACACTGTATGGCTGCGTGGACACGTGCGTCTCTGATGGTGATTCGCACTTCAAGAACGAAATCATCGTAAAGGTGCGCAAGACCGTGGCACCACCACACCACGACAACGTACAGTCCTTAGGTAAATGGGACAGTTGAAGCGGTCAAACGTCTTGTTCTACGGAACCTGAAGGCCTTGCTCAGCTAGATGAAATTGTGTGCCGACGAATGGCACCTAGTCCTGCCATTAGTGCAAATCGCGTTGTATCACCAGCTTTCTGACAGGCTCGGTAAGGTAGCACCTGTGACGGATTTAAGAGGTCTGAAGTCAAAGGCACCTCTAGCAGGGTTCGTACACCCAGCTACAAAGGATATGTGATATGCACGGACATGCTCGATGATGTCCGTGACAAACTTTGGCGAGCCTAAAACTCGCCATGGAATAGTTGCACCGTGAGGTGTACCCGCGTAGCGAAAAGCTACGACGATAAGCAAGACGACAACTCGACAAAAAACGCGTGCCAAGATTGTAAACTTTAATGTGGGCGTTTTTGTTTTGGTCGGTGCTGTCATTCAACGGCCGATAAAGTTCGTGCTGCAGTGACGCGTGTGAGAACAATTTGTTTTTTTTCGCGTATTCAAGGACCACGTTATGGAGACTCAACAGCCGGTGCCTCAATTCGGATTGCCCACGCAGTATGCGTGCCGTCTGAAGATGTACCATGAAGGCGGATGCGAGGTCACAGAAGACCTCGTTGAGCAGATCGCATTTGGCGATGGTGGTTTCCATGTGGAGCGCCCAAAAAAAGCGCACTTGGCGGTAGACGGCCGCTATAAAGTCCGTGCCAAGTGGTCCGGACTAGATGCCGAGGAGTCATCGTGAGAGCCGGACGAGAACCTACTTGATGACATATCGGTCGTGCTGCGCAAGTGGCGCGCCGCCCATAGAGAAGATCATGTCTCAGACATGATCTTCTACCTATGTCTCCCTAGGTTGGCGTGTGTTCTGCTGTGCAGGGCAGTTGGGTCGCCCGATTGTTTGACCCAATGCGTTCCACGGTGACTGTCTAGTACTGTGTTTGTTTCAATGAGTTTCGTATTTAAATACAATACTATCGGACTTTCTTCAGGATGGATCTTCTCTCTCGCCATGTCTTCACTGGTGCGGAACCATGAAAGCTTAGAAGGCGGCGGGTGTCAACGTAGCGATCGTAACGAGCACCAAGTAACGCGCGCACCACGGGTCTTGAAGCAGCAGACGGAGCGACGGCATAGGTTGAGGATCTTTCGATCGTCTGGCAACGTGAAGAAGATGCATGCGCACGAGCATCGCAGCCGTGACGGCCAGTGACTCTGGGGTCGTAGGGCTCAGAGACGCGCGGAAGGCACGATTGTTTCGTTCGAGCCAGAGCGTCATAGGAGGTGCATGTGTAGGCGCGTGATAATGTTTAAGTTTACTGACGTAAAAGTTCGGGTGCACGTTCCAATCGTTGCGAAGTTCGAGTTTGTAGGAAGTCGAACTCACGACATCAAGAACGGCAAACGGGCCGTGGCAAGTTGAACGCAGTTTGACATTCGCGCTGGCTCCAGGGGCGCGTGCACGAAAGTCGTGACCGGGGAGGGCCGATTTGTGAAAGGGGACAAGGTCGTCGAGAGAAAAGGTTGCCGATTTGGAACGACCACGGCGGTCGGATTGCATCGCCTGCCGCTGCTGAGCGAGCGCAAGGTTGTCCTTGATCTGTCGCAACACAGATTTACAATGGGCAAGGAAGTCCGTCAAGTCCTGGACGGAACGCGCTGGAAGGTCGTGGGTTTCGGCGATGGCTTCGATCACCGGAGAAATAGCAGAAGCTTCTCCCCCTGAAACGGGACTGTAGAGGAGTTGAGGGGTACGAGGGTGCTGTAAGTGGACAGCATAGTGGGGTAAGACGCAGGTGGAAGCCTGGGCTTGTTGTACGCAACGACGACGTGGTGGAGGTGCGTGGCCCACGAGGCAGAAGGTTGTTTCACGGAGTACGCGCGTAAAATATCCTCAAGCGCGCGGTTGGCACGTTCGGTCTGACCATCCGACTCGGGGTGGTCAGTCGTAGACATGGCAAGATCGTTGCCACAGAGCTCGAACAGAACCGACCAAAAGTGGGAGGTGAAACGGGGATCGCGGTCTGATATGATGGACCGCGGGAGTCCAAAGCGATAGAAGACATGATCGTAGAAAAAGGCGAGCGGCATCATCTCCGCTGATGCACTCCTTGACAGGGACGGCCGCGATGCACTTGGACGCCCTCTCGACGCAAACCATGATACCTGTGTGACCATGAGCGTCACGCGGGAGACCAAACATAAAGTCCATGCTGACCGATGACTAGAGCTCATCAGGTATCGGTAAAGGTTATAGTGGCGCCTGCGAGGAAGACGCGACCTTGGTGCGTTGACAAGAGTCACAACCAGCGACATGGCGGGCAACAGCTTTGTATTGGCGAGGCTACCAATACCAACGGGACAACGCAGCGTACATTTTGTCGCGGACGAAATGGCCACCACTGGGACATGATACGCGC
>NW_008580210.1:99319-103271 GCF_000520115.1 Aphanomyces invadans | reverse complement strand
AAGTGGCGCGCCGCCCATAGAGAAGATCATGTCTCAGACATGATCGCCTACGTATGTCTCCCTAGGTTGGCGTGTGTTCTGCTGTGCAGGGCAGTTGGGTCGCCCGATTGTTTGACCCAATGCGTTCCACGGTGACTGTCTAGTACTGTGTTTGTTTCAATGAGTTTCGTATTTAAATACAATACTATCGGACTTTCTTCAGGATGGATCTTCTCTCTCGCCATGTCTTCACTGGTGCGGAACCATGAAAGCTTAGAAGGCGGCGAGTGTCAACGTAGCGATCGTAACGGGCACCAAGTAACGCGCACCACGGGTCTTGGAGCAGCCGACGGAGCGACGGCATGGGTTGAGGATCTTTCGATCGTCTGGCAACGTGAAGAAGATGCATGCGCACGAGCATCGCAGCCGTGACGGCCAGTGACTCTGGGGTCGTAGGGCTCAGAGACGCGCGGAAGGCACGATTGTTTCGTTCGAGCCAGAGCGTCATAGGAGGTGCATGTGTAGGCGCGTGATAATGTTTAAGTTTACTGACGTAAAAGTTCGGGTGCACGTTCCAATCGTTGCGAAGTTCGAGTTTGTAGGAAGTCGAACTCACGACATCAAGAACGGCAAACGGGCCGTGGCAAGTTGAACGCAGTTTGACATTCGCGCTGGCTCCAGGGGCGCGTGCACGAAAGTCGTGACCGGGGAGGGCCGATTTGTGAAAGGGGACAAGGTCGTCGAGAGAAAAGGTTGCCAATTTGGAACGACCACGGCGGTCGGATTGCGTCGCCTGCCGCTGCTGAGCGAGCGCAAGGTTGTCCTTGATCTGTCGCAACACAGATTTACAATGGGCAAGGAAGTCCGTCAAGTCCTGGACGGAACGCGCTGGAAGGTCGTGGGTTTCGGCGATGGCTTCGATCACCGGAGAAATAGCAGAAGCTTCTCCCCCCTGAAACGGGACTGTAGAGGAGTTGAGGGGTACGAGGGTGCTGTAAGTGGACAGCATAGTGGGGTAAGACGCCGGTGGAAGCCTGGGCTTGTTGTACGCAACGACGACGTGGAGGAGGTGCGTGGCCCACGAGGCAGAAGGTTGTTTCACGGAGTACGCGCGTAAAATATCCTCAAGCGCGCGGTTGGCACGTTCGGTCTGACCATCCGACTCGGGATGGTCAGTCGTAGACATGGCAAGGTTGTTGCCACAGAGCTCGAACAGAGCCGACCAAAAGTAGGAGGTGAAACGGGGATCGCGGTCTGATATGATGAACCGCGGGAGTCCAAAGCGATAGAAGACATGATCATAGAAAAGGCGAGCGGCATCATCGCCGCTGATGCACTCCTTGACAGGGACGGCCGTGATGCACTTGGACGCCCTCTCGACGCAAACCATGATACCTGAGTGACCATGAGCGTCACGCGGGAGACCAAACATAAAGTCCATGATGACCGATGACCAGAGCTCATCAGGTATCGGTAAAGGTTATAGTGGCGCCTGCGAGGAAGACGCGACCTTGGTGCGTTGACAAGAGTCACAACCAGCGACATGGCGGGCAACAGCTTTGTATTGGCGAGGCTACCAATACCAACGGGACAACGCAGCGTACATTTTGTCGCGGACGAAATGGCCACCAGTGGGACATGATACGCGCGCAGAAGAGAGGCACGAATCGCAGAATCCCCAGGGACAACAATGTGCGGAGATGTGTCCTGGGTGGGCTGGAAGTAGAGCAGGCCATCTGGAACAGAGTATCGATGGAGTAAGCACGGTGATCGCCGAGGCTTGAGCGGCTCGGGGGTGGTGAGGACACTGACACGGCCGAGCAGGTCGTGTCGAAGGAATAGGCAGCGCGGATGCGGTCATGGAAATCGGCGTGGAGGAATCCGATCGAGGCAAGGTCCACTGGCGAGGAGTACCCTGGACGCCGAGAGAGAGCGTCAGTCAAAACTTTGTCCTTGCCTGGTTTGTATTGAACCGAGAAGTTGTATTCGGCGAAGAAGGAAAGCCAGCGAGCCATGCGGGCTGACATGTGTGGGGTGTTGACGGCAGTTCGCAATGACGCGTGGTCGATGTACACGACGAAGGGGTCCGCGCCGATGAGGTAGACGCGGAACTTGGTGAGGGCGTATTTGATCGAAAGGAGTTCGAGATCGCGTACGGGGTACGAACGCTCGGCGGCCTGGAGCTGGCGACTTTGAAGGATACAAGGCGCCAGAGACCAACAGCGTCAGGTTGCATTAAGCAAAAACCGATGGCAAATTGGGTGGCGTCATACACGACGCTGAACGGCTTGGAAAAGTCAGGGAGCGCCAAAATTGGAGCGCTCTTGACTCTAGATTTAAGGGTGTCAAAGGCGGACTGACAGTTGCTCGACCAAACCCATGGGGAATCCTTGACTAGCAACCGTAAGATGGGTTGCGCGATGTCAGCAAAACCACGAGAGTACTTGTGGAGGTAAGTAGCCAAGCTAAGCCAAGCCATCGGCGAAGGTACTTAACCGAGGAGGGGACTGGCCAGTCGATGATGGTCTACTTTGTCAGGATCAGCCCGACAACCACGAATGCCGACGAGGTCTCCAAGGACAGGGATTTCATCGACTCCCACAGACATTTGGAGAGGTTGGCGTACAAGCCATTCTCACGAAGGACGGTAAGAACCGCACGATGATGCCAACGGTGAGTTCGACGTCGGTCTCGGTTGCAGAACCGCGACTATGGATGTAGATGTCGTCAAGGCAGGACGGGGAAAAGTCGCGAAGCGGGCGGAACTTGGCCGTCACCATGCGATTGAAGGTCGCAGGGCCATTGGATATGCCTTGGGGCATCACGAGCCATTTCCAAAGCATTCCACTTGGTATCGAGACGGCGGTCTTTGGCACGTCACAAAGGCACATGATAATTTGATAGAATCCATCGCGAAGATCGATGATCGAGAATATAGTTGATCGACCCATGCCGTCGTCGGTAATTACATCGATGCGGGGGATCGGTGCTTGCGCCGGAATGATCGCGGCGTTGAGCTTGTTAAAGGCGTGAACAATCCGCCATTTGCCGTTAGGTTTCTTCACACAGAATGTCAGGCTGCTGTGTGGGGACGTGCATTCGCGTACATGACCGGCGGCTATACGAGCCGCAAAGAAGGTGTTGATCGCTTTGACTTGATCACGTGGAAGCGGCCATTGGCGAGTAACGCAATACTTCGTGCCGGGCACGAGGTCAATTTCGTGGCGTACACCCTTGTCGACGGGTAGTGACAGGGAACGTCGTCGGGGAAAACATCCTTGAATTCGTCAATGAGATCGAAGAACGGATTCTAGCGGAGGGAGGCCTACGTCTGGGACCCCGCTGGGTTGGGCAGGACAGATTCGTCTGCAGTGCACGAGGACAAAATGACGACGTCCTCATCGCACGTGATCATTGCTATGCACGCGATGTCGTGCGAACGGAGGGACTTCAAGAAGGAGCTATAGCTCATCTCTGACAATGCCAAGATGTCGGACGAGGATTGAGGCAACTCATCGAGGTTGCAAGCATGCTGAATGAACTCATCGCATTGACAATTTGCGGAGTTGAGATAGGCGTCGCGGGAACAAGGCGCGCGACTGGTGAATTTGAGCCCAACGCGTTTGAAGGGGCGTTGGAGGGTGGAGATTGGTATGGGAAGGAGGTGGATCGATGGGAGTTGTAAATACGACGGCGGCGTCTGCTGGAGAGCTAGCAGACGACGGTGCAACCTCTCGGGGTGAGGTTGCCGGCGTGTACTGCGAAGGCAAGTGTGCTGGGGCCAACAAGCACACTGGTGCGGCATCAGCGGCGAGTTCATTACTCATCGCCGTGAGGGCAGTGGCCACGGATAACACCGAAGGCTGTGAAGCCTAATCAGCGGCGCGTCGTTGGATCCACGGCTGGTCAGTGTTCAGCCAAACGACCTTGTGAATGATTTTGTGCTTCCAATCGATCCATGGTTAATTGGATT
>NW_008580210.1:96548-99219 GCF_000520115.1 Aphanomyces invadans | reverse complement strand
GAGAATATAGTTGATCGACCCATGCCGTCGTCGGTAATTACATCGATGCGGGGGATCGGTGCTTGCGCCGGAATGATCGCGGCGTTGAGCTTGTTAAAGGCGTGAACAATCCGCCATTTGCCGTTAGGTTTCTTCACACAGAATGTCAGGCTGCTGTGTGGGGACGTGCATTCGCGTACATGACCGGCGGCTATACGAGCCGCAAAGAAGGTGTTGATCGCTTTGACTTGATCACGTGGAAGCGGCCATTGGCGAGTAACGCAATACTTCGTGCCGGGCACGAGGTCAATTTCGTGGCGTACACCCTTGTCGACGGGTAGTGACAGGGAACGTCGTCGGGGAAAACATCCTTGAATTCGTCAATGAGATCGAAGAACGGATTCTAGCGGAGGGAGGCCTACGTCTGGGACCCCGCTGGGTTGGGCAGGACAGATTCGTCTGCAGTGCACGAGGACAAAATGACGACGTCCTCATCGCACGTGATCATTGCTATGCACGCGATGTCGTGCGAACGGAGGGACTTCAAGAAGGAGCTATAGCTCATCTCTGACAATGCCAAGATGTCGGACGAGGATTGAGGCAACTCATCGAGGTTGCAAGCATGCTGAATGAACTCATCGCATTGACAATTTGCGGAGTTGAGATAGGCGTCGCGGGAACAAGGCGCGCGACTGGTGAATTTGAGCCCAACGCGTTTGAAGGGGCGTTGGAGGGTGGAGATTGGTATGGGAAGGAGGTGGATCGATGGGAGTTGTAAATACGACGGCGGCGTCTGCTGGAGAGCTAGCAGACGACGGTGCAACCTCTCGGGGTGAGGTTGCCGGCGTGTACTGCGAAGGCAAGTGTGCTGGGGCCAACAAGCACACTGGTGCGGCATCAGCGGCGAGTTCATTACTCATCGCCGTGAGGGCAGTGGCCACGGATAACACCGAAGGCTGTGAAGCCTAATCAGCGGCGCGTCGTTGGATCCACGGCTGGTCAGTGTTCAGCCAAACGACCTTGTGAATGATTTTGTGCTTCCAATCGATCCATGGTTAATTGGATTCAAGACAAGCCATTCCAAGGATGAGGTCCCCTCGCTCATCCAAATCGACCACAAAGAACGTTTCGAGCGAATCGAAACCGTCGAAGGAAACAGGCAGCGTAACCACTAAACGCTGCTGGGCGGAGATGCGGCCGTCGGCCATCTTTACGCAACCTATGTCAGGGGAGTTTGATACGGGGAGAGAACAAATGCGATCAAGAGTGGAGCGGTTGACGAAATGTGCTGACGCTCCGCAATCGATCAATACAGTGAGCCGGGTGGGAAAACTCGGCACGGCAAGAGACACAGTAACCATTTTGTTGGGGCGAAGCCCGACGCGGAACAGATGAAAGATTGTGTTTGAGGCTAGATCACCCGAGTGTGATACGTACAGCACCACACACCTCGGGGGGACCTATTGGTGCCCCAGTAGGGCGCCTCGCGCCTACTGGGTCTTTTCGTTTCCCGCCTCCTGCTGGTCAGGTCGACCAGGTGACCCAGTGGATAGTCTTGGGGATGCCCACAGTAAGAGGTTTTCCGATTGCTCGGGCGGCGGTCAGCTGAGTCAGATCGCGCGTCTTGTGTAGAGAGGAAGTGAGTGTGCGTCGAGGGGCGCGGCACTCACGCCAAAAGTGACCCTTGCTGCTGCAGTTACTGCACTTGCCGTCGTCGGTATATGATAATGCCGCGATATCCATGTCCGATGGATCGGCATGATTGCGTGCTAGGGCTGAGGCGACTCAGCTAGGGCTATGCGAACAGCCTCTTCGAACGAGGCTGGATAGACTCGGAATAGTTGTGTACGTGCCGGACCTTGGTTGAGTCCAGCCATGAAGACGCGGAGCGCTTCCGGTAGCGTGAAGTCGTCGTGGACATTCGCGGCCAAAAAGCGAATGTCGTGAATGTAGAGCAAGCAAGGTGCGTTTGCATTGCTTGCATGCGAGGAGCTTAGAGCGACATTGGAAATCGCTGTGTTGGGGAAGGAATCGGAGCTTCATCGCCTCAACGAGGTCGTCAATCGTTGCAAAAAACGTGGGGTTGGTCAGGCAGATGGAGTACGCCCAGATTTCCGCCTAACCCTTGAGATGGGATAGGGCAAACACCACATGTGTAGCTTCGAGGGGTTATATCGTTGCGTTGAGAGTGATGCCGATGCCATCAAGCAGTCGCATTGGGGCATCGACGGAGTGGGGTGACAAGAGCACTTGGTGTCGCCTTCGCCGAGGATGTCAACCATGCGGTCGTATACCGCTTGGTGGGAAGCTGTCATGGTCTTTGGACGAACTTGTAGTGCTGCCAGTTGTAGTACGACACACGCAGAGCAAGGAGTAGGTAAAATGAAGAATGAATTGGCTTGGTTTTGCTATCTAGCTCTGCTACATGAAAATGGACAGTTAAAGCGCTTCGTGGGGTGAATCGCTATCAATCCAGGCCACTTGTTGTGAGGTCGCCTGCAACCCTTGGATGGTCAACTTCAATGCCAATGAAGGTTTTTGACATTTGCTCACATACAGTACCGTAGAACTGTTAAAGGAGGCATCTGTTGTCCACACTAGATCGAGGTCAGTGCCACCTACTTGCGGATCGTGCTGAGGTACCCCTGACATGTCAGATTGCCGCCCATGCATCGTCAAGATTAAGAAAGCA
>NW_008580210.1:88642-89675 GCF_000520115.1 Aphanomyces invadans | reverse complement strand
CGCAAGATGCCAAAGTCAGATACGTGGGGCTGCGTATGGCCGTAGTATGCTCCGTAGTTGTTTCCCTTGAATATCGTACAACCTCGGTGACTTGCGTCATGGTCTTCGTTGACAACTGCAAACGTACCCACTGAAGGCTCCCTGGGCTGGAACAAGTTCGTCGTGCTTATTACCCCAGGCTGCAGTTCTCATACAAACAGATCTTTCCATGGCTGACTCCTTGTCACCAAACGAAGAGCACATGACTCAAAGTACATGCAGTAGAGCACAATCCATGAGACCGATTTGTTCAAACTGTACCAAACCGTCGGGCAACTTGAAAGCGTCGAGTCCGCTGGCCAAGAAGCTGTCTGTCCTCATGCAACTGCGCAATGCCCTGGTATATGTACTGCTTTCCACGATCATCCGTTCATCCTAACCCCATGCAGGGGAGCTGTGTTTTGCTGTGCAGGGCAGTTGGGTTGCCCAATTGTTTGACCCACTGCGATCCACGGTGACTGTCAGTGGCTCGAGTATCCCTGTCGATGACGTATTTTGTAGTATTACTGTAGGAATGCAAGTCGGTAGCTACGAAGCTTCTTCCAGGCGCTCCACATGGAAACCACCATCGCCAATTGCGATCTGCTCAAGGAGATCTTTTGTGACCTCGCTTCCGCCTTCTGTTGAGAATGTTGGTCGTTGATCAACAATCTGTATGTTCATATAGAAGCTACCACAGCATTATCCACAGAAGTCGGAGGTTTATATCGAACAGTAATTCACTCTTTAATCTACTCCACTGGCCTTGCAGCCATCAACTCGCTCTTCCTCGCTTCAACAGGTTATGAGCCCAAGTGACATGAGCGACGACAAGGCATCAACACTTCGGATGTTAACAGAAAACAAATGGAACTCCTGACGTACCGCGTTCAAGGGACGCATGTTGAGCAAGAAGCTCAAAGCCGTGTATGACGCCGGAGTTCGACTCGCGGCAAGGCAAGACCTCGAAACCGCCAACGATGACCTCGAGCAAGCTACAAGCGCGCGATACATG
>NW_008580210.1:80347-82027 GCF_000520115.1 Aphanomyces invadans | reverse complement strand
CGCATACGGAAGAACAGGACGGGTACGCGCTCGGGATACTGATCACCTGTTGCTCCGAATCGCAACAGCAGTATGTCGCCGACAAGGACACCTACGTGGATGCATGATGTGCGCTGGCCGAACACCATGAGCCAACGACACGCGTCGACCGGCTCGCCATCCTATCCGAAAACTTCAGCATGAAGTGGAACACCAAACAAGAGAGTTTAAGGCAGGTCCTGGACGATACGAGATCGTTCTTCGTAAGCTTCGCGCAAGCGGGGATACCATGAACGACTCCATGGTCGTCGACAGTCTGCTGGACATGATGCCGTGGTAGATGCGCGCTGTGACTCACCAAGTGCACTCAATGCCGCGGACCCAGAACAACAACCTCGCCACCGTTTGTGTTGTCCTGGAGGCCGCGTACAAGGCTGCCCTTCTATCGGGCGCCCTAAAGAACCCCAAGAGCCTTAACAACGACGATCGGGGACTTAACGTCGAAGTTAGGCCAGGCAAGTACAACTGCAAGCGCAAGGGCCACTAGGAGGCCGAATGCCGAGTCAAACGGCAGGAAAACACTGATGGACAAAGAAGGAACCTGCACTCATGAAGGATAATAAACAAATCGAGACGGGGAACTATTCTTTAGACGAAGACGTGTGGACGTACGCCGAATCGACGAGGACGCCGTGGACGTCGTGGACGCCGTCGTTTTCCACGCTGTCGACACCCGTGGCCGTGTACCGGTGGACTCCGGGGCATCGAACCACATGACGGGGGATGCCACCCGGCTGACAAACTTGGAAATGTGCGATCGAGCGGTTATCGTCGCCAACGGGGCGAGAACACGCGCGACCAAGATGGGAACAATGCGGATCACCACCGACAAAGGGGCAACCCTGGTCATGGAAAACGTGTTAGTTATCGACAATATGCCGTCCACCCTCTTGTCCGTGACAGCCATGATGCGCAAAGACCCGAAATTCGCCGACACCTTCAAGGCCAATGGCTGCAGCATCATGCACGATTCCGTACCAATCGCAACGGCAACGTTGGACCCAAGGTACAAGGTGTACGTCCTCGACCAAGCCACCGTCGAACACTGCAAAAGGGCCGTGACCAATCACGCAAGAAATCTGCAGACGATACGTCAGATCTCTGGCATCAACGAGTAGGACACCTTCCCGTTGCCGCGATCAACCGCTGCAGCTCGATGGGCCTTAGCACGCCGGGCAACTTACACGAGCCGAGGAAGAAATGTGAGTGCTGCGTCAAGAACAAGATCACGAAGACCTCACCTCCAAAGACGCACACGCGATCGTTCAAGCCTGGCGAATATGGGGTGTCGGACACCAAGGCCGATGAGAACAGCATCAGTCGGCGGGTGCAAATTATTACACAGTGTACGTCGACGCCGGTTCGGGCATGAAAGTCGTACGTTTCGTCAATTCCACTGACAGTGCCACCCAATACGACGCTTTGCGAAGATCATGGCGTGGTCCAAGGCGCAGACCGGCCGCAACGTCAGTGCTCCGCTCCGACGGCGGCCCCGAATACTCATCACCCACGTTCGCCAATGCACTGGCCAAGTGGGGCATCACGCATGAGACGTCTACAGCAACGAATCAGTGGCAAAACGGGATGGCAGAGCGCGCTCACCGGTCGATTATGGAAATGGCCATGGCCATGTTGTCCCAC
>NW_008580210.1:71788-79607 GCF_000520115.1 Aphanomyces invadans | reverse complement strand
AACGCCGCGAATGAGGAAGACCATGTTTCGATGTCGATGACGGTGGATGGAGTTGAGTTCGCTTGCTTGGCCTTGCCGATCACAGATGACGTACCCAACAGCCACAGGGAGGCCATGGCGTCGCGACAACGGGGCGAATGGACCAAGGCCAGCAACTTGAACTCGAGCAGCTCAACGACGTCGGGACGTGGAAACTCGTGTCTTTACCACCTCGACGAAAGGCATTCGGGTCGCGGTGAACATACGCCAAGAAAACCAACTCCGACAGCGTCGTAGTTCGCTACAAGGCCCGTTTGGTGTGCAAGGGCTACAGTAAAGTAGAAGGGATCGACTATTCAAAAACGTACTCCCCTGTCGTGAAGATGGCAACTGTTCGCACCTGCGCCGCATTCGTAGTCGCAAAGGGGTTCGTCATCGTTCAAGCTGACGCCGACACGGCCTTCGTTCAAGCCTCCATGGACAATGGCATTATGCTCTACGTCGACCAACCACCCGGTTACGCCGACGGCACCAAGCACGTGATGCTGCTCATGAAGGCGCTGTACGGACTGAAACAAGCAGCGCTAGCGTGGCACGACCACTGCCGCAAGATCCTCGTCTCCGTCGGTTTCCGCCCCAGTCAGTGCGACCCATGCTTCTACATCAGAAGGTCAGGGGAGCAGATGGAATTCATACGATTTATGCCGACGACTTTCTCGTCATGACCAAGACGTACGACGCATACAACAGGATTCTCGCCTAGGAAATGCCGCATACTTCCTAGGGATCAAGATCAACTACGACGAGACTAAGCGTGAACTTACAATGTCCCAGTATGCCTACGCCAACAAGGTACTGGACCGGTTCGGCATAACCGACTGCCGTGGGTATGCTACTCCCGAAGTGGGCGACCAGGACAACCTATTGCACGATGAATCACAACCCTCGGCCGATCAGTCAACCTACAGATCCATGGTCGGATCACTCATGTACTTGATAGTGTGCAGACGATCGGACATCGCCCACGCCGTCCAACGTCTGTCTCGACACCTCCACGACCCGCGTGAACCCCACATGGTCGGTGCC
This sequence comes from Aphanomyces invadans, assembly GCF_000520115.1. Lineage (NCBI taxonomy): Eukaryota > Oomycota > Saprolegniomycetes > Saprolegniales > Verrucalvaceae > Aphanomyces > Aphanomyces invadans. Next base: position 78,542 of record NW_008580210.1, on the reverse strand, counting down.
AAATGTTTATTACGATACGTCAAGACGATTCTCGATCATGGACTCACGTACCGGACGAGCAACTGTGGACTCGTCGGCTACAGCGACATTAGCTGGGCCAATTGCAACGGACGCCGTTCGACCACAGGTTTTGTGTGTTTTTTTGGCGGCAGAGCAGTGTCGTGGAAGTCCGCACGTCAACAGGTCGTGGCGCTGTCCACCTGCGAAGCTGAGTACATCGCGTTGGTGGGGCTTACGAAGGAAGTAACCTGGCTCCGCGGCCTTTTGCAAGAGTTAGGTGTCAATCAAAATGCACCGACACTTACCTTGTGCGACAACAAGTCGGCTTTTGCGACAGCCGAGGGGAGCGGTGTCAGGGAGCGGAGCAAACACATGGACGTCCGGTTTCACTACGTCCGGCAACTGGTCGTCGACAACACTATCGCTATCCACCACGTCGGGACCGCCGACCAACTCACCGATATCTTGACCAAAGTGTCCACGAGAGACGCCATCACGAAGTTCAAGAACGCCGCGATGTCCACCGCAAGCCATGCCGAAGATGCAAGCTGGACCGCACAGGTTGACCCACAACCAACATAGGGGAGTGTTGAGGATGTTGGTCGTTGATCAACAATCTGCATGTTCATATAGGAGCTACCACAGTCATTCATATCCACAGAGGTCGGAGGTTTATAACGAACAGTAATTCACTCTTGAATCTACTCCACTGGCCTTGCAGCCATCAGCTCGCTCTTCCTCGCTTCAACACCTTCATGGTACATCTTCAGACGGCACGCATGATGCGTGGGCAATCCGAATGGAGGCACCAGCTGTTGAGTCCCCATAACGTGGTCCTTGAATACGCGCACAACTTGTTCTGACACGCGTCACTGCAGGACGAGCTTTATCGGCCGTTGAACGACAGCACCGACCAAAACAAAAACGCCCACATTAAAGTTTGCAATCTTGACACGCGTTTTTTGTCGAGTTGTCGTCTTGCTTATCGTCGTAGCTTTTCGCTACGCGAGTACACCTCACGGTGCACCGCGTTCATGGTGATCTTGAGGCTCGCCATAAGATTATCACGGACATCATCGAGCATGTCCGTGAATATCTCTTCCTTCGTCGATGGGTGTACGAACCCTGCTAGAGGTGTCTTTGACTTCAGACCTTTAAAATCCGTCACAGGTGCTACCTTAGCGAGCCTGTCGAAAGCTGGTGATACAACGCGATTTACACTACTGGCAGAACTAGGTGCGATTCGTCGGCACGCAATTTCATCTAGCTGAGCAAGGCCTTCAGCTTCCGTAGAACAAGACGGTTGACCGCTTCAACTGCTCCATTTGCCCAAGGGCTGTATGCTGTCGTGGTGCCACCATCATGCGCACTTATACGATGACTTCGTTCTTGATGCAAACAACCATCAGATACCCATGTGTCCACGAAGCCATATAACGTGAACCAGGACATCAACGCAATTGATGTATTGGATGCTTCAGCGACTTCAGCTGAGCACAAGTGGATAAGCCCGCGCATATCGTCCTTGATGATAAGGACGTGCTTCAACCCACTTGGTGGGTCTGGCATCGACAGTCAGTCAAAGTGAATCAGTTTGTTTGGCTTCTCGGCGTGCAGGGCCGAGCCCAAAGGTCGAGGGGCCATGTCTCCATCCTTTTGGAGGCAATGAAGGCACGCTCTTACAAAAGTATCCACATCTTCGACCAATGTGGACAACGCAAACATGCCTGCCACCGACTTTGTCGTGGCGGCAATTTGACAGCGTCCTGCCGCGCCTTGAAAAGCGATAACGCAGAGGCGTTCCTGGAAGCACGCGGCATGGTCATGGACCAACCAACGGCCGCGAGTTCCACACGCGCCAGGGTCGTTTTCTAACTCCTAATTCTAAACCAACTAAAATTCCCGAAACGCCGCCTTGGCGGCCACGTCCATGAGACGCCGGAGAGGGTCAATTACTCTATTGGTTTGTTTTCATTAACTATAGAAGGTATTGTAGTCGGGGATGCTGGCGTGCATCCAATTCGTTGCACACACAAACTGCTGCAGATCGGCAGCAGTAGTTAAAGGTACCAAATCAACAAGATCTTTAATGCGGCTGGAGGAATGCTTCACGCCAGCTGCCGAAATCACCTTGCCGCACCATTCAGCTTCACACAAGAAGAAACGGTACTTCTTTGGCCTGAGCTTCAGTCCGCACGCAGAGCAGATGGACAGCACTTGGTCCAACAAATCGAACAAGTCCGCCGTCATCTTGGTGGACCCAAGGTGGTCGTCCTACCTGTTGTGAGTCCGCTCCTTGTTTGTCCGCAAGGCGTCTTCCTTTCGGGAAGCAATGCAAATCTAAACTGGGTTACTTCTCTTTACCCTCCTAGTCAATTCACTTCGTTCCCTTCAATACAGTAGCAATTTGCCAGGACGTCCAGGTAGTCCTGTACTAACTCGTCCCGTACGAATCCATCCAACATCCAGCAACCGACCTCAGCAAGGTTGACCTGGACTCGGGGCGCACTCGACCAGAACACTTCCCCCTACAACGGGTGACCAAGGGTGAGTTCCAACGCCTGCCGCATCGCTTCCACGCCGTCGTCATGCTCGTGGGACAACACCCACTTGCGCAACAGTACGGGAACGTCTTCGTACAGGTTGAGGGCTGGTTCCCATGACGCCTCTTTGTTTTTGAGGCCGAGCCACTTGACCAGGATTTGATGCTGGCCGTTGACAGCACGGGCAGCCAGGAGGTCTTCCACATGGAAACCACCTTCACCGTAGGCTGCTTGCTCCAGCAGGTCTTCGGCCGTGCCATTCGCCGCCTCGCAGTACATCTTGAGACGGCAGGCATGGTGCACAGATTCGTTAAAAGGGGGTGCCAACTGTTCGGTCGCCATTACAAAATCGGTGATTACTCGCGTAATTCTGGAGGGACCACGCCACGTCAGGGCGAGCTTGCTTGGGTGCCGCACAACCGAACCCACGAGCACGAAGTCACCCACGTCGAAGGTGGTCCACTTGACTCCTTGTTTCTTTGCATGCCTAGCCCTGGCTTGAGCTTCTCGCTACGGGCTGATGCTTGACGGTGCATCTTGTCCAGCGAGTCTAGCAGGCTTGCTACATGTTTGGCGCGTGCATCGTCGAGCCAATCCACATCAAGCACCTCCTTGGTCGTTGGATGCACGATCCCGTAGAGGGGCGTGGACGCGTCAATCCACCAAACGCCGTCGCCGAAGCTAGCCCACCGAGCCGGTCAGACGGCTGGTGGTTTGTGGCGCCTAGCACGAGGGGTAGTACCGTCGGCCACTGAGTTGCTGGGAGTCGCCATTCGCTCAGCAGTGCCTTCGTTGCCCGGAGTAGCATCCGGTTGACGACCTCGACAGATATGTTCGCCCAGGGGCTGTACGCCGTCGTCGCGTGATGGTGGGCACCAACTGGCTTGCGCACCTTTCAACCACCTCGTTCTTGAAATGGGACCCGCCGTCGGAGACCCATGTCGCGACTATCCCGAACGTAGTGAACCAGTCCATGAGGGCGGCGGCCGTCGCAGTCGAGTCTGCAGTCCGGGACGGGAACAACCGAACGAAGCCACTCATGCCGTCCTTGACTACGAGGACGTGCTTCAAACCTTCGTCTGACTTGGGCATAGTCAGCCAGTCAAAATGGATGAGCTCGTTGGGACGCTAGGCGTGCAGGGATGAACCCAAGGGGCGGGGCACCATGTCACTGTCCACACACATGCAATGTAGGCACCCCGTGACGAAGCCGGTCACGTCGGCCTTGAGATTGGTCCACTCGAACCTCGTCGCGACTGCCTGTGTCGTCGCCGCCACGCGACGGTGGCCAGCAGCACCTTGGTGGGCGATCACGCAGAGCCGCTGTTGGAAGTCCAGGTCGTCGTCCGGGACCCAAATCTTGTCTCACGGAGTGACATAAACTTTGATGTCGTCGTCCCAAGTAACTCCAGGGGGAGGTTGACCGTCGTCCTGGAGGCCATTCTTCTGGGACTTGAGGACCGAGTGAGCTGTCGGCCACTCGAAATCCTTGTGACGCAGGGGTGATTCTAATGCTGCGAGACGTCGCACCCCAGCGACTAAGTAGGTCACCCCACAAGTTGTCGTCACCCGACACCAACTCAATGGTGTACGGGAAGGTAGACATCACCAGCGCCCAGCGCTGCAGCTTGTCAGCTTGATACCTGGCCACGTTGGGACTTTGGCCACGCGGGTTGAAGATGTAAACCAAGTTGCGGTGGTCCGTGAACAGACGGAATCCACCTGGTCGAATCAACAGGTAGTCGAGGCGATTGCACGCCTCGACCACGGCGAACGCCTCCTTCTCCACAATAGGCCAGCGCGAACTGGCCGAATCAAACGAGCCGCTTAGAAATGCTAGTGGCTCGTGGCGTTGCTCAGACAGGGGCAGCTCTAGGTTCTCGGGTGGGACATGGGTCGCAATCGCGCCCCAGAACCCGTCGCTCGTGTCCGTTAAAAGATTTACGGCCATGTCTTCTCGGGGTTGACTAAACGGTACGATGCTGGTCATGGCCTTTTTCACATCCTCAAAGCACATCGTATGCTCGACAGCCCACCCCATGGCGCTGACCGGTATCTTGGCCAAGACCGATTTCTTAGCGCTCCGTGACAGTTTCGTGCCCACGTCCAGGAGTCGACACAAGGGATCAACGAGCTGGCTGTACTCGGGGATGCTCGACCGCATCCAATTGGTGGCGCAGATGAACTGCTGGAGATCTACGGCGGTAGTTGGCAGCGCCAATTTGCACAACCCTCGAACTGGAGCAGGGGCGTGGGTCACGCCGGCAGACGAGATAATTTTGCCACACCATTCAGCCTCGCGGAGGAAGAACGAACATTTCTTCGGATGCAGCTTCAACCTGAAGGACTCGCAAATCTCCAGGACCTGCTCCAACAGGTCAAACAGTCCCATCGGCGTGGTCGCCGCGCCCAGCAGATCGTCCAGCCAGGCAAGTAAGCCGCGAAATAGGAGCTCGCCGAACATTTGGTGGACGGCCGACTGACAAAACGCAACGGTGTCAGTTGGCCCATCAACACGCGCGGGCAGTCGGTGTGTCGTCCACCACCACCTGGGTTGCCACACCAGCCTTCTCCAGAGCCGCCACCAGCCCCACAGATGCCACGTTGACGTTGGCATCCGTATCAAGTAGTAGGTTGTCCACCACCACGACGTCCGCCACGGTGGTACCTCCTTCGATCTTCGATCGAGTCGGGCCGAGATCGATTACATTAGCAGTCGGGACGCACCTCACGGGCATCCTTCCACTTTTGCATTTGCGCAGCTAGGAGGGCTTGCGCCTCACCAGAGGTAGTCTTTGGGCAGTCAGTGACCTTATGGTCCGTAGACTTACACTTCAGGCATGCCGCCGGCTTCCTTGCAGGGGCGAGCGGTGCGTCCGGCCTGGCCACCCCGTCCGAGGGCCTAGGCTTCACCTGGCCTGCTCCCCCGTCTAGCCTCTTCTCGTCAGGCCTCTTCGGCGCATGGCCACGGCTGTCAGGGGCTTTTGCCGGCTTGGAGGAATTCTTCTCGTTCTCGACCCCGCCGTACATTTGGTAGCCGGCTGCGAAAGTCCGCAGCTAATGAACGAAGCGAAACACATCCTTACGCAACGGCTTGTTGCGCTGCAGTTGCATTTGCTTCTTTACGGCCGACTGTAGCATCGAAGGCCACACCGCCTTGACCATGAGGTCCACGACAACCTTGCCTTCCTCGTAGAGGATCCACTGTAGCATCGAAGGCCGCACGGCCTTGACCATAAGGTCCACGACAACCTTGCCTTCCTCGTAGAGGACCCACTCCTGGTTGTCGCGCTCCAGGGCCCTCATGAGTTCGTCCAGCATCTTGCTAACACGAGACTCGACGTCGAGGATCTTTACGTCGAAACGGATCGTCGTTTCGAGGCGTTTCTTAAGCAAGTCCAGATCACGAGGCTCTTCCTCGAACGCCACGTTAAACCACGCAATCCACTCGGACTCCGCGATTTGATCGTAGGGAAGGTTAAAATCCCACAGCGCCACGCGCCGCTTGGTGAAATGGTCCATACACGCGGACACCGGCATAAGGGCGAACGAACGGTCTCGCTCCAGCTGTATGCAGCGCGTTGACTTGCGCCACATATTTCTGGTACGCCCGCAAAAAAGCACGACGCTCTTGCTTGGTTGAGCCACTAAAGCTCGGGGCTTGGGGAATTGCCGGCGCATGTACAGTACCACATACGGGGCGACTTCACCCATGTTATCGTCATCCTGGTCGCCATTACCGGCACCCGCCGGCTCTGGTCCAGCCGAAGGACCAGGAGATGTTTCTTCCTCACCAACCGGAAGGGGGACTTGGCTGGGATCTTGTGGCGTCCCAGTTGCCCGAGCATAACTGCTCCACGGCATGACCACGTCGATCGGCTGCGGCTGGCGTCGCCGCGGGGATCAGAATGGTGCAATAACCGGCTGGAAATCTCCACGCCGGCCACTCGTCTGGCGTCGGGAGGTACGACCACACTTCCTCGACCGCGACCTGTCGTCGTTGCCTCCAGGCGAACGCGATCGGTCTTGTTCTTCGTGATCATTCTCAGCCATTTCAGACTCGTAGTGCACTAAAGATATCATTGTTGTGAGTCCGCGCCTTGTTTGTCCGCAAGGCGTCTTCCTTTCGGGAAGCAATGCAAATCTAAACTGGGTTACTTCTCTTTACCCTCCTAGTCAATTCACTTCGTTCCCCTCAATACAGTAGCAAT
>NW_008580210.1:58765-71416 GCF_000520115.1 Aphanomyces invadans | reverse complement strand
TCGTCCCGTACGAATCCATCCAACATCCAGCAACCGACCTCAGCAAGGTTGAGCTGGACTCGGGGCGCACTCGACCAGAGCACTACCACACTAGCAGACCGCGGAACAAGAGGTCGTCGAACATTTGGCGCACGACAGACTGGCAGTACGCCTCTGCATCAGTCTGACCCATGAGCACGCGGGTTGGTGTGTTGATGCCAAAGGGGGTCATGAACGAAAAATATTCTTGTGAGTCAGAGTGCAACGGCAGTAGCCAGTACCCCTTGGTCCAGTTCAAGTTGAAGTAGTCACTCGTTCCTTCGAGGGAGGCAAGTGCGCTATCAAGGTTAGGCATGGACCACAGCATCGGGTCCGTGCATGCGTTGATAGGGCGACTATCAATCGTCATTCGCAGTGCTCCTGCGGCTTCCTTCGGCACGATGCGGAGCGCCGAGGCCCACTTTGACCGGTTGTTCTTGTACACCATACCTTTCGCTTCCAGCGCCTCTACACGCTCGCGCATGTACTCGACGTACGCTGGTGGATATCGTCGCATGCCGCACTTCACCGGCGTCACGTTGGTTCACCCGCTTTGGCCATTAGCAACTTCAGCACACTGTCGCTTTGTTGTCCTCGACAATCTTCGAGTTCATGACGTCGGGCGTGGCACACTGAATGCCATCGCTGTCTTCGAGGCAAGGATCAAGTGAATCCCTACGTTTGACTATTAAACGCGTCACACGCGCCATGTTGGAATATGGGATGCCCACGCCGTCAGACACATCCCACTCCGACTTCTGCTGCCGCGCTTCGACGAGCAGGTCGTCCACAGAGAACCCGAGCATTTCCATGACGGGACGACTGATGATTAGATCGAACGACGAGGCCGTGTCGTCGACCCAGGCCTTCAGGCCGCGCAGGACAAGCGGACCGCACGCTGTATTGAGGGTTAAATTGCCGAACGTGGTACGTCACGACATTTTCAGCGGTGCAGCCGTCTCCCCATAGGGGAAGACCAGCTGTGGCTTGTAGTGTACCACGATGTCTACAGCGACGGCTGCCGCTGTCAATGCTTCCATAACACCGCACGAAATGGCGTTCACATCCGCCCCCGAGTCGAGCAAGAGATTCTCGACTCGGACAGAGTCTTCCACCAAAGCTACACCTTTCGTAACTCGGCGATTGGACTTGGCGGCCAACACGTTAATCTGGCCTCGTTGCTTATTGACCAACGCGTCAACCAGAAGCTGCGCCTCGCCAGGTGCAGCCTTGGGGCCATCCACAACGCGGTGACTCTTGACACCGCACTTCAAGCATCCCCTGCGCCGCTTCGTGCTTGTCGCCCGAGGCATCTGGTTTCTCTACTGGCTGCGCCTTCAGCGCGTTCCTTGCGCCGCCGTCATGGCACCCGTCACTACGACTGCCGTCATCACTTCTTCTGCCGCGGATGCCGCTTTCACCAACCGCATTCGCCGTCTGCGGAGCAACGGGTGCTTCTTTTAGACCGACATACAGCTGAAAATCTGCGGAAATTGCCGGAGCCGGCTGACAAAACGAAATACATCGCTTTTGAAGCCCTTGTGTCGTTGAAGATGTAACTGCTTGTACACCGCAATCTTCAACGTTTCAGCACGTGCCATCGCCTCGACAACGACCTTGCCCTCTTGATGGAGCACCAATTCCTGGTGATCTTGCTCCAGCACACGCATAAGGTCCCCTCCAGCATACGACCAACTCTGGACTCTTCATGTCAATTCGAATGGCAGCTACAAGCCGCTTCTTCAGGACGTCCAGATCCTGGGGATGTTCTACTAACGCCGCGTGAAACCACGCGACCTTTCGGCTTCAGAAACAAGGTTGTGGTCCTTGTTGAGGTCAAACATGGCGATCCATCGCTTCGAGAACGGGTCCATGCAGGTACCCACGGGCATGACAAAGGGACGCGATCCATTGCATTGCAGGGCATTGATCTGCGCCAAGTACTTTTGGTACTCGCGCATAAAAACGCGACGCTCCAACTTCGTCGATCCCTTGAAGGTCGGTGCTTGTGGGATTGCTGGCGCATTCCACTCTTAACCGCGACCATACCCATAGCCACTACCCATGTGGATGTCGCTCATGGGTGGTTGCTTCAACCCGCGGTAAAAGCCGCTTCATCGGTCGCTGCTGCCATTCCAGAGTTCATGGCTTCTTCAGCCGTCACTCCGAACATTTCGACGGATGACACCGGCGCCGGTCCGTCAGTCCGCGCATGGATAGACGCGTACCCACTACGTGAGGGTAGCCACTCGTCGACAGGATGAGGCTGCCGTCTTCTCTGAGAACGAAAGGGATTTACAAAGTTGCGCCGTTCCTGACGGCGCCCACGCGGCTCTACATCGCGATCACGCGACCGCGATCGCTCAACTTTTCTTGTCTAGAGATCACCATAAGACAAGTCATCACGAGGCATCTCCGAGGTCTTGATGCTGTTGAAGCTGATAACATCTAAAGAATCATTTGTTCGTCCTTCACGGCCTCCTACCGCAAAGTTACCTTTTTTGTAAGGCAAATCCAAGACTGTATTACTTCAGGAAGGCTGAGTGGGCAGGAGCCTCGTGGCTACTGACTTGCATACTAAAGTAATACTACAAAATACGTCATCAACAGGGATACTAGAGCCACGGTACTAGACAATCAGTGGGTCAAACAATCGGGCGACCCAACTGCCCTGCACAGCAGAACAACCATGCAGGGAGATGTGTTTTGGATTGCTCTAAGACGACTCGTGTTTGTTGAGTGCACATGTAGTTGAAAGGAGTCGAATACGCTGTAGTCAATAGTAAATATATCAAAGACGTGGTGGAAAACAACCACACGCAAGTTTGGGGCGTTGGCATGACAAGCTTGCACACGCATGGAGGTTTGCGTGCTGCCAACCCAATGTCTGCAAGAGTTACTGCACAGGCGAAACTGGTAAGGCGGCTGCTTCCAAAGAGTACGAAAAAGCAGCAGCCCAGGCTGCGGTGGTGACACCGGTACGAGAGGCCCTTCTGTTGGCTGCCTCTGGCAGCCAGTCCGCGCTCGTGTCGTCGTCTCGCACCGAACTGTACAGCGGAGCCAAGGAATCGCAAGAGCTGAACCCCGTCAAGTTAAAGAGTGTGCTACACTTTCAAGATGAAAGACGTGGAGAAGGAGCTCAAGAAACTCAAAAGCCACGAAGCGCAAGTACTAGTCCATGCATGACGACGGCGTTGATCGGAAACCATGGAGGTCTACCAGATGACTGTGAGTGTTTGGGAAAAAGAGAACTCAAGATATTAACCTGGTTGATCCTGCTAGTAGTCATACGTTTGTCTCAAAGATTAAGCCATGCATGTCTAAGTTTAAACAACCTCGTATTGTGAAACTGCGAATGGCTCAATATATCAGTTTTAGTCTACTCGATAGTACCTAATTACTTGGATAACCGTAGTAATTCTAGAGCTAATACATGCATATATACCCAACTGCTTGTCGGACGGGTAGCATTTATTAGATTGAAACCAATTCACTTCGGTGATTTTGTTGAATCATAATGACTGTGCCGATCGCTCTAAGCTGTAAGTCGTTTGATTTTCTGCCCTATCAGCTTTGGATGGTCATGGGCCTACCATGGAGTTAACGGGTAACGGGGAATTAGGGTTTGATTCCGGACTATAATAATTCATTATCCTTTAGAGTGACTTTTCTACTTGCTGCCCGAGAGGCTCATGGCTTGTAGCGAGCATTTTCATTTCTTCGATCGGTTTGATGCATCGCGTTGGTTTGGACTTGGAATAAAATGTCCCTTTGCGCATTTGATGGCTTGAGTCAATTTAATTGACTTGAGCTGTCTTGTGTCGCAGGGGGCTCTTTTTACCAGCGATTTTTGGAATCGTCTTGGAATCTTCTAAGTCTGTTGCACTTGCTTGGTACATGGCAGGTAGCTTTGTGCTTCATTTGATGCTTCGAATTCGAATTCGTCTTCCTTGATGCTGACTTGACTTTACCAAAAAAATTCAGAATTCACTCGTTGTGGTCTGGGGTGATCATCACTTGTGCCTTGGTGAATTTTGCAAGAACTTGGAATAATTCTCGAGTTCTTGGATCATGCCGGTGTTGGAGTACTTCCGTGAACGATTTCATCATTCGGCAAGCAATCCAAGCTGGTGCGGTCACAAAGTTGGAGCAACGACCGAAATCTGAACACCCTGCGGTTGCTATCCTTGGTTGTCTTGGATTGGAGTCGGTTCAAATGCGCTTGTACGTGCAACCCCCAGGTACGTTGAAACGATACTCTGTGTCTTGATCGGATTGAAACGTGCCCGCTCATAAAGATTATCGTTGCGACATAGCCAGAGCTGTTGAAAAATGATCGCTCTGAGCATGTGGAGTAGCACAAAGGGTTCGTTGTGGTAGCTGGATTTGTATGCCGATGTGATGCTCACGTTGTCGGTATATAAAATCGAATTCCAGTTGAAGCTGCCCAAAACTTGCCGCAGCGGTTCTAAAAAATGTCTTGAGCTCTTGTGCATGTGCAAAAGAGGTGGGACGCATCTTCAGTGTCGGGGCAGCCATGGACAAATTGATTGTTTCTCGTCTCCACTAAACTTGTACAAAAAACCAAGGGAGTTATGTTGCAAACGGAACTTGAGATCCGCGAAGATGGGTAAGAGGAACTTGCCGAGCGAGAGTTCTCTTGTCCAAACGAGTCGCCATTGTGGTTGTCGAGAAATTCCCAGTCGATCCAGCGGTGGAGTAATACTTGGGCCAGGTGGTTTAAATACCGTCTAGAGTTGAACCAAGTTAACTTAATCGATTATGAATTCCCCGAGCTTCCATGAGTGAAATGCGGCTTGAATTGGTCTTGGTGGTGCAGTCCCTTGACATAAATCCTCGCCAAAGTTGAGGTTGTCAAGGGAAGAACTTCGGCGAGTAAATTTGCTGCTGGGAGGGACAGACCTTGTTCCAAATGCGTAATGTAAACCCGTTGACGCAATAAAATGCGTGTGAACTGAGACTTGCTTGACTTGTCGTGTCTTGGAGAATAAATAATTCGTCCAGATCGGCAGGCATTGTAAATCGTCGGGTTCGCAAGTAGCAGTCGTGAAGTTGTGAAATACTTCACTCCATGTGCACAGAACTTGGAGTAGGTATGATCCAAAAAATCTTCATGGGTCCTTTGTGGGAGTGTCCAAATTGAACTTGTCATCGGAACTTGGTGAAAAGAATATCGAGCCCTTGACCATATCTCGTTTGTTGGCTTGTACAAGTAAATCGTAGGAATAAACCATCTTGGGGATTTGTGGGAGTTGTGCGCGATTTCTTCAGGCCGGATATAAATAAGTTCAGTTGAAGGCACTTTAGCGTCGATGAAAGCAATGGGAGGCCGAGTCCGCCGTTTTTCTTGATACATGATGTCAGAGTTTGTTGCGACTTCCCCGAATTGCTGGCTTGTCGAGACGTGTTTCCATTGAGGAAGTTGATGAAAGCAGGTTCGAAAAGCTTCAGAGTCGAGTCTTCTATGCAGCAAACTGTTGCCGTATACCAGAGCAGTGGCAAAATCACTGAACGGAGAATAATCATTTTGCCTTGTAGAGTACTTGCACGATATCACCAGAGTAGGCATCTTGCTTGAATCTTGGGCAGCAAATGTAAAATTCTATCTTGATCCCTGAGTGCCGGGCCGAAATAAACCCCCAAGAGTTTGCAGCTGCCATGGTCTTCAACAATGGTAACACCAAGGTTTTGTAATAAAGCGCGTGTTTTAAGTTTCCACGGCTTGAACGGGAGAGGGACTGTTTTCTTCAGGTTCAGAGCCATACCCGTGGCTTCACAAAAGTCACCCACAAGTCGCAAAAACTTGGGAGCTTGTTTCATGTCGTTGAGGAGTCCCGTACAATCTTCAGCAAATGCGATGGTGCTAAAGAATGTCCCTTCGATGATGATGCCGGCTTCCTTGAGTTGATGTCGATGGTAATTCAGCATTGGTTCGATAAACAGGATGAACAACCCCGGGGATAGGGTCACCTTGACGAACGCCAGCACCCAATTCGAATGGAGAGAGGGCCGTGACATTGAACAAAAGATGAACCAACGTGCCCAAATAAAGTGTGTTGATCCACGCGATGACCGGGGGCCAAAGCTGAGATGTCGTAGCGTATTAAAAAACACTTCCCAAAACACGTTGTCGAAGGTTTTCGCAAAATCCTAAGAATTCCATCCGCGTCATCCATGTTGCTTGAAACGCAGGTTTGTCGGATCGTTTCAAATTGGAAAAGTGCTTGTTGAATTGAACGTTCACGGACAAAGCCGTATTGGTCTTGGTGGAGCAGGGTAGGTAAAATTGATCCAAGCCGATAGGAGAGGATCTTGGAACCCAGCTTTGCATCCGCGTTGAGAAGCATCAATGGCCGATGGTTTTCGGGTTGAAGTCTATTGCCAGACTTGTAGAGCAGGGATATATATGCTTTTCGTTGAAACTTTGACATTTATCATTGCTTGAGTTGGGCTGGGTAGCATACTTCGAAAACTCGGCTCCATTATTCCTGAAAGAGTTGGTAATACTCGATCGGAAGACCATCAGGTCCAGGAGCCTTGTTTTTTGCAGTGTGCTTGATCGCGTTGGAAAATTCAGCCGCCGTGAAGGGAGCATCCATGCTTCGGCGTTGAACTTGAGTGATCTTGGATTTCGTAAAGCATAAAATCTTCCGTAGCTTCCGAAGGTTGAATTGTGGGGGTCTTGTAGGAATTTCAAAAGAAGGACTGTCCCAATGCTGACGAAAAGCCGTGCTCTTGTCAGAATATTCTTCCTTGGTTGCCACTGGGATTTTTGTTGGAAGTGATTGTTGTGGCGGAGGTCTTAGAAATTCCTTCGAGCACTTCTCGCTGGAATTCATGTCTTCGTCGAATTTGTGGTGCTGCCTGGTTTCGCCAACGACCTCATAATATGAGTCATACGCTGCTTGTGTGACTTGCAATAGAGATTCTTCGGTGTCTTGGTGAACATGGGCTTGTTTTGCAACTTGTATCGCCACCAGAAGGTCGTGATCACGTTTCCCAGTTGAGTGAGACTTGTCCAATAGAGTTTTCTTCAGAATAATCGTGTCGGCCCGCTTGTGTCTCGAGGTGTTCTTGAGCTTCAGGGCACAGAAAAGTCCATTGAGACCATCTCCATCTTTTCTCCCATCACAAGGATGCCAGGTCTTCACTTGAAGGGAGAATTGGATGGCCGTGTGATCCGAGTGATGGAACTTCAGGCCGTAAGCACGAGAGATCCGTCGGAAATACTTGGTGAACAGGCCGAGGCACATAAAAACCATGTCGATGCGCCGGTTTGTGGTAGGGCCCGTGAATTCATTCGTGCTTGAGTTTTCAATTCGCCAAGGGTCGATGAGTTGCATTTAAAGCATCCATTCGTTGAGGGAATTTCTTTACGCAGCTTCTCTGAGTTGAAATTGGTAGCGCCCAAGGGAGTGAGCGGGGTATTAAATTCGCCGCAGACGATGTGGTAAGCGTCTTCAGGGAAGTTCTATGGAAGGGCTTAAAAAATCGTGTCGGTTGTGTCGTTGAGCTGGGGCGTAGATGACGTGAATAAACACTTGAATATCTTGAATTCTTCCTTGAATGACCATGTAGCGATTCTTCAAGGTGTCATCGTTGTAGTTGATCGTGACATGCTGGCAATTGGTGATGGGGCATTGGTTGTTAAGTAGCAATCCAACTGCGTCATGGCCATCAAAGTGTTGACTTGTGTGATGTGACCAAAAAGATAAGCCAAAAGCATCAGTGACTTTCCTTGCTTGAATAGCACGTTCGAGGTTGAATTTGTTGGTGAACTTCGTTTCTTGAAAAACCACGAAGGAAAACTTGGACAGTTGAGACAGAATGGACGGGTTGAGTGTGTTGAGGCCATTGGCATTGATGGAAACGCCATTTAGTTCCCAAGGAACTAATTTAGGCGTGGTAGCAGTCCTAAATGGGGCACGTTCAATGGCTTGTACTCTTCTCGAAGTAATGGATGGCTGACTTGACGTTGTTGGAGGTGCTGCTCGTCAACAGGGCATTTGAAAAACCACAGTGCAGAGCCAACTTGATCAAAGTGAAGTCAGACCAGGGCAAAAAAGGTCTCGGGAGTAGCTGGGACACCGTAGCTTGTGATTCCATGAACAGAGGAACCACCTTGATCGGTTTGAGGTAGATTTCCGGGCAGGCAATTTGCAGAAACAAATCAAAAATTGCGAAGGACCACAACAATTGACGGTGTTGTTCTTGGACGATTTCGTTGAAAATTGTTTCGTGCCAGACTTCCTTGAATTGCCGCTTTTGGGAATTAAATGTTGGAGCTCGGTCATGTAAGTCCATAAAGGCTTGCTTGGATTTCCTGCAGCGAGCTCGTGTTCGCAAATTTCTTCGTCTTCACGGACCCATTGCAAGTTGGTGGAGCGTTGAAAAAATCGCTGAAGAGCATGGTCGTAAGCGCGTTCCCCGAGAATTTCCAAATTCGATGGGACCTTGGTGTCGATCAACGCCGATAAAAAACCGGGTTGTTGTTGAACCATGGAGAGTGCCTTGGAAGGGTCTTCTTCGAGCGTGTACTCCGTTCAATATCCCTCGAGAAATTGGGAGATTTATTCAGGGGACATTGCTTCCACGTCAAAGTTGATGTTTGACACGGAAGTCGAAGAAAAATTGCTTGGAAGAGCTTGGGGGCCACCATTTTGTCGGGGTAGTCGATATACCCAACATCTTGGTAGTGAAGATGGCAGCTTCATCATCATCTTGGCGTAAGATCGCAGAGCGGTTTGCCAAAGGAATGAAACTTACTTGAATCGCGTGGATTAAACAATTGTGATCTTCACTTGAGTTGGCTTCGACAGTTGTGGTTGGGCGTATTTTTCCCCAGTGCCAGAGCACGGGAGAATTGAATGCGGTGCCAGTCTGGGACATCGACTTGAGTGAAGCTTGGTGTGGCTTGCATGGCAAACAAGTCTTCTCCAAGTAAGCTGGGGCGAAAAATCAATTCCGGAAAATAGGGAGGATTTTCTGAATTTTTAGAGCCATTGCTCGATGAAAATTCGGAGCCCATTTCCGTGTCTTCCTTGATTTTGTTGCGAGGTAGCGCTTCGACTGCGAGAATTTCTTCTGAGACTTCAAAAATGTCTAAATCCATGATAATGTCGGTGGATTCATCCATGGGGAGATCTTGGGTCTAATTTCCATTTGCCGTAGCCGTTGGACGTTCTTCAAGGGGAGTTGTTGATTGAAATTTCGTGGGAATAATCGAGACTTGAGTTGAAGATGTCTGGCTTGGTTGCGCCTTGAGTCGCCGCAATGGATGGCGGTGGTTTTTGTTGAACCGCGCAATGCGATGGTTCACGAAGCATGGCGCTTGATTGCTTCCCAGAGGTATATATTACGAACTGGGTCTTCTGGGCCGAGCAATAGGCACGCAGAGACTTCCTTAGCTGAAAAATAAATCGTCAGAGCATAGGAGGCAATGTAACCCTTGCAAAATATTGGCTTGATGAGAACCGGGCGGGATCCCGTGGAGTTGAAAAGATTCCAAAGATGTTCCGCTATGGTGTCTTGAGAGACGTTCACGTCGATCCAGTACAGGTGTGAAAACACCGAGTACTTGAGGATTTGAATAGGTCTTCCGCAAATGTTAACCTTGGTTCCTCCGAGTTGAGTGACCCATTCGCGATCCGTGCACGTGAAGTTGATCCCCACCCTCATGATCTTGCGAAAATCCCGACAAACAGTCTTCCCAGTGATCCACTTGGCTGGTTGATCAGTTGAGGCGAGGCAGTCCAAAATTGTTGCGAATGAAAATGTCGAAACAGCGGACTTGCACAAAATCATAATGGAATATGGTGATTCGGCTTCAACTGGTGTTGGGACGGACAGTGTTGCGTGCAAACGGTAATCAGTGGGCGTGAAAGTCTTGTTTTTGAATGCCTCTATTGCGGCAGCAAATTCGGCTTCGATGAACGCGATCATTCAGAGGACGATTGGGCTTGATACAATGATTTTGCCCATTCTTTGTGCTGAATAGGCTTGTCTTCGGAAGGGAGAGCTTTGGCAGAACCAGTGGTTTGTCCTTGAGAACACTGGCAGAGTCGAGAGCACGTCCTTGGCCGGGAGAAGACTTCAAAGAAATCTTTCCCATGAGAGAAGAATTCAAAGAATTCTCTCCCGTGGTAGAGGAAGCTTGTGGGGGCTTCTCTCGCGTTTTCTTCGTCTTTAACTTGGCAGAGGTCGAGGACGGAGGCATATTCGAGGACAGGCGAGGCTTGGCCAACCAAAATGCCCGGGATAGGCACAATGGGAGAGTCAGCAATCATGTCTTCCTTAAAGTGTCTTCTTGAGGGTCGGTACAGTCCAAAGAGCACGGCGGCCAGGTAGGAGACCTGTGCACGAGGGAGCAAATTGAAAAGTAGGGTTTGATTCCTGAGATGGAGCCTCAGAAACGGATGAACGAATCGAGAAGACCCGGTGCTCAGTTCCTCTCTAGCAATGAGCTGCTGACACACATGTAATATGTACTGACATGCAGGAGGATTTCCCTTCGTAAACGACGGAATATCACTGGCACCGCTTCAATAGAATTCAAGGTGGCTCGAGCGAGAACATGCATGAAGTTCATCGTTCTTGTTACTAGAAGTATTAATGCATCGCCCCGGAGTGTCATGACCGATGCGTGTCGCCACATTGATTTCTCAAGGGCGTGCACATAGTGAACGAACGAAAGCAGATATGTGCTTTGATGTCCACGTCACAAACATAGGTCTTATCACGGCCATGTCGAGGAAAATCGTTGAGCGTGATTAAGAGAGCGATGCATTATGCCTCGAATTCAGTTCCATGATGTCGACGCAATCTGCATGCGCTTGAACTCGCTGCATGAATTTCTCGCAACGTTGTCCAGGTCGTGATCAAGTCGGACGAGACAATATCGTGGATTGGTGTCGAATTGACGCCTCACCTTAGTCGGATAGGTTCTCCGACGCTTTGCCCAGAGTCCCGGCCGTATCGTTCATGTCGTCAACAAGATGCAGTTGGACCCGCTGGCGTTCCCGACCAAGTACATGCGGTCGATTTCGACCGCCTTGATGGGGTGCTTCATAATAATGGCAAGTCCGACGTTCTCAATGCCTTCCTTGCCCATGAGCCAATCGCGGAACTTCTTGGCGTCAATGACGCGGGCATATTGCTGGTCGTACGTAACTTATGCATCAAATCGTGCGTAGATAACTTAACTCCATGGTTCATCCACGAGTTGGCGCTGGTGAGTCCAAGTGGGCACTCGAGGTCATTTGCTGCTCCAATTCATGTCGACACAATACTTGGGGACGCATATCTAGAGCCCAAGTGGATCCATTCGCAATGATTGGGGGACATGAGATCCGACGAGTATATGTATAAGTTTTTCAAACAATATATCGATTACAGCGAGCGGCAGGACAGACAACCTCTAGCCTGGACATTTTCTTTTGCAACTCAATGCTGCCACCTGTTGAGTCTCCACCTGACGGACCTTGTGAAGTCCTGTCTCGCGCACACAAAAGTCTAACCACAACGCAGTGGTCACGGGCAAATCACAAAGTGAATTTCCCTCGAGGGGCTGATCCCACCGGGGCTTAAACCATCCCCTAATGGCTACACTATACAGAGCTCCCTCAACGTTTGCCCCCTCACCAAAAAGTTGTAAAAGGAAAATAAAAGAACAAAGGAAACACGATAATTGATTTTGACAGTTATCAGTTGAGCAATCGCTGAATTAAGTGGCCGCGGAAACAATGCCGGTATGGTTCCAGCAGATTCGAATGGTTGTATATGTGGCACAATCCCAGGCCTGAATTGACCATCTCATGGCCGTCAACACGTCGACGGCGTACATATTCTTCATTCCACTTTCAATTGCCTCAGTAACGCCATCAACCAGCTCTTTCACATGGTCACACAAATTGTAGTGCCGCTTGAAAGCAGCAATAATGCCCACGTCCATGGGTTAAAGGAAGGCCGTCGTGTTTGGGGGCAGCATAAGCAGTCTCACATTGGTAAGGATAATATCCAATGGATTGTGCAATGATGCATTGTCCAGAATGAGTAGGACGGACCTGTTCTCAGTGGTCATTCGTGAGTTGAAGTCACTGATCCACTCGCCGAACAAGGCCATGGTCATTCAGGCCTTGCGATTCGAGTGGTACAGTAACCCCAACTCACGACTTGACAATGACCCGAAGCATCTTGGACGCTTGGACTTCCTGATGAACGTTGGCAGCAACTTTTCGGTCCCGTCGGCATTGGTGGCAAGAGCGACTGATATGCGGCACTTGTCCTGCTTTTGTCCGGGTCTCGGTTGGTCCGCGATTGTGGTACGAGGTTGGCCGTTGTAAAAAAAAATTCCAGTCTCACCCATGTTATAGTTATAGATGTCAGACGGAATGTAGGCGTCTGCTACTCTGCGAATCGTCGCACGGCCATCTTGTACGTCCTCCGGGCTGGCCGACGCTGCTTCTCCATGCAAACGGTACATTTTCATGTTGTTCCGTATTTGCATACGGTACAACCAACCATTTGAGCACTTCACTTTGTCTTGTAGGTTCATGCGTGTGGCAATTCCGTTGGCAGCACGAGCTATCAGCTCGCCTGTGACGCACGCGTTGC
>NW_008580210.1:58164-58665 GCF_000520115.1 Aphanomyces invadans | reverse complement strand
GCATCTGCTCCCAACGACGAGGTGCGCTGGCGAGGGCCGCCTTGGACCACCGCTTGAACTCCTCGAACCGGTCGGGCGCCGGAGTCCGATCGATGTTCGCGATCAAACCACGCAATTCCAAGTTCGCATGAAGAGCTGCCGAAATCGACTTGGAGCCTGCTCGGGCTTTGTCCACGGCGTCGTTGAGCCGAGTCTGAGTTTGGCGCAGCTCGCCCCAGACTTGCGTCCATTTCTCGTGGTTGGCGGACAAGAAATCGCTCAACGTTCGGCTCAACGCAGGTGCGCGCTGGTCGAACTCCGCCCGCGTGACGACTGACGGCGCTGTCAAGAAACTGTTGGAGCTCTGATCCTTGGACTCCTCATCCTTTGAGTCTTCGTCTGCCTTCGAAGGCGTTGAGTCCGACGACAGTCCCGCTCGTATTGGGCGTGCAGACATCAGAAGGATTGGTGAATGAGCGGCTGGCTGTCGAGTGCCGTGATACCTGGGGACCAGGCCTGGTC
>NW_008580210.1:55243-55911 GCF_000520115.1 Aphanomyces invadans | reverse complement strand
GGAGGGGCAGGTAGCGACGAGAAACACGGATGCAAAGATATCGGAATTTAGAATTAAATGAGAAGAGGAGTGAAGTCAATCACAGTTCTTATTGTATCTACACTGCAATTGGTCAAAACGAATGAGTTTCTGACTTGGCATTAAGTAGACAGGTGGTTGAATTCTATGTAACAGAACATGTTTTGATGTGGTCGGCATCTTTGGTGGTGTCAGCTTTTTCCGGGGTTTATTTACTGTATAATGCCAGTCCTTGCTTGCAAAATATGGACACTGATCACTTCAATTGGTCGAGAATCGGTCCATCCCCGTCCTGGTCTAGAATAAAAATTGCATATTTTCCATCTTGTGTTGGCCAATCAGTGGCCTCATGTCAGAATTTGATGGGTACCATCGTTCATGAATTTTTTTCGCTCGCTGACCATGGGTCAACTCGATGCATACAAACTTCAAAATACTCGCGAGTACAACGCTTGCGAGTTTTTTTCCCGGTTCACTGTAGTAGAACGGAGTCTAGGATTGTTTCTTGGATGCACTCCATGGCTCCTGCGAATGTCCAATTCGCAACACCACCTCAATCACACACCTCTTCTCTAATATTAGCTGGGCATCAACCATTCCCTCACTGCACTGGTTGGGAGGTTCATGTGGGGGCCGCGTATGTTCCTTCA
>NW_008580210.1:50813-55143 GCF_000520115.1 Aphanomyces invadans | reverse complement strand
TTCGGCTTAGAACCTTCGACTTAGAGCTTTAGAACATTCATCCTTGACGTCCTGCTAGAAGGACACCTGTATATTAGAAAGCTACTTCCTAATCACTTTTACATTTGCCCGCAACAGAAGTCACTCGCTTCTACCGTCTTGTGTAATGACGCCGAGAGAATCCGACCCTGAAGACTAGCCCTCTGGACTTCGTTATTAATTTGTGCGTTCTCGTAAACCCACGCGACCGTCACACTTGTGGAGAAGATAATCTGCGCGCTTCAAGCACTCGACAATCGAGAACTCTTCCTTCTCCACAATAGCCCATCGTTGGGCGGCGCCAGAAAATGTGCCGCTCAGAAACATGAGAGGCTCATGCTCTTGAGCGTCGAGCTCACGATCTGACTGCTCTGGCGGGATCTGCGTAACCACGCCGCCCCAGTGCAAGTCACTGGCGTCTGCAAAGACGCAAACAAGCTTGTCGCTCTTCGGATGAGCCAACGTCACGGCCTGCCCGAGGACCTTTTTGCACTCCGCAAGGCAGCCCACATGGCTGGCATCCCAACCGGCTTCCGACAGCGGAATCTTCGCGACCTTCTGGCGAGTGCGGCCACCCGCCAATGTGTAAACACGTTCCATCAAGTCAGCCAAAGGCTTGACCACCACATTGTAGCGTGGTGTGGATTTGCGCATCCAGTTCATCGCGCAGATGAATTGCTGGAGGTCTTGGACGGTCAATGGCACCTTCAAATCTTGTAGCGCCTTGATGCGCTCGGGGTCATGCTTTACCCCTTCGCCAGACACAATGCGCCCACACCAGCGCGCTTCGGTTTGATAGAACCGACACTTCTTTGGGTTCAACATGAGCCCACGGAACTCGCAAATCTTCAGTACGCGCTCCAACGCGGCCAGCAAACCGTCCTCGGTCTTGCTGTAGCCGAGTAAATCATCTAGCCAGTTGAGCAGACAGCGGTATAGCTCGTCCGCAAACATCTCTTGCACAGATGACTGGCAAAACGCCACGCTGTCCTTGCCGCCCATCAACACTCCGGTTGGCGTGTAAACGCCGATGTCCGTAAGGAACGAGACATCTCCTGCGAGTTAGGGTGTAGCGCGCAAACTGCCAATAGCCCTTGAAAAACCCCAATGTGAAAAAGACTTGGGCACCACAGAGGTGGTCGAGGATAACCTCTAGCATTGGTATCGGCCAGAGGATCCGCTCCGTCTGAGCGTTGACTGCACGGACGTCCACTGTCAGGCGAATTTCGTTCGCTTCGGGTTTATTCACGATAAGCGGTACCGAGCACCACTTCGACAGCGGATTGCGGAAGCATAAACCAGCCGCTTGGAGTTCTTCCACGTGTCTCGCCATGAGCTCCCGCTGCACCTTCGAGTAGCGTCGTGCCTTGCAGCCCACAGGCTTCGTGTCAGCCTTGAGAGTCACACGTAGAGGCTCCACCTTGACCGGCTGATCCCGACCCACCTTGAGTCGGAACACGTCTTCGTAATTGACGAGCAACCTACCCAGCTCGACGGCATAGTCGTCATCGAATCCTGCAACTCGGCACTCCACGACCTTCTCCTTAAGCGCACCGCCGCTTTGTCTTCGTCGACTGACCTGTCCACGTCAACTTGTGGAAATCAAGATAATTCTTCATCCACGTTTAGCGCCGCTTCTTCCGGCGCTATCGGTGGCTACTTCTTGTCTTCTAGGACCTTGATTGCCGCCATGAGACACGAATCTTGGCCGCCCAGCTGGCTAAGGTCGGTCATAGACCTTTTGAGCACGCCGCGCAGCTTCCAATAAAGCTATGGGAGAGTATCGCAAACGAGACATCACTGCACGGCTCACGATAATGTCACCGAGACCGCTGTGCAGAGGCGCTGCGGCCACCCAGCACTTCAGGTTCGTCAAAACCAGACGATCTTCGTCCGTGTCGAACGTCAGCTTCAACTTGACTTCACGGTCGACGGAAAGCTTCCTTTCTTCCATGATCCGCCCAGCTCCAGGGCAGAATCCAACTTGCACACAGGCGCAAGCAAAGCGCCAGCTTCGTTTAGCCGCGCAATCAATGCAGGCGAAACCACCGATTGATCCGCGCCGCTGTCAAGTAGCGCCAGCGCTTCCATGCCATTCACATAGCAGCGCACGGTGCGCGGTGCTTGCGAAGAGTCGAGTTTCGGCTTCTTTGAGTCGATCGCTGCGCCAACCACGTTCTTCTTGGCTGTCGACATGCCGCTTGGAGCGGCTGCAGGCGTGTTCGCCGCAACAGGAGGACGCTTTGCCCGTTGTTCTAACAGACGATGCGCTTCCCCCGGCGCACACTTGGGACATTGTACGACCTTGTGATCGTCACTGCCACACTTCAGGCGGCCCTTTGCAAACAGCACTTGCTTTGCGGGCACCGCGCCTTTCGCTTGGCCATCAGGCTTCCGCTGTTGCGGTTGCTGGTACTTCTCGCCGTACTGGCGACGCGATTTCTCTTCTAATTTCTTTTCCGCCGTCACCATTTGCGACTCAAACAACATGAAGTTGTCGAGTAACTGAGTCAACCAGCGGCCAAACGCAGGCACGCTGGTCTTGTAGACCTTGTGTACTTCCCGAGAAGCTGCCGCTCTACCGTGGCCTTCAGCTCCGCGGGTCGGATTGCAGCCGTCAAAATCTTGACCGACAGTTTCGGCTCCTGGATGGGCAGGTGAGCCGCATCCAGCTGCTCGAGCTTCTCGTGGAAATCGGCCAGCAATCGGCCGACGCGGGATTCCGCATAGCGAATCTGCGTGTCCATCTTCAAGGGCGCCATAGCCTTGGCAACCCAATCGAGGTCAAGTTCATGATCTTCACGGGCACTCAGAAAGTAGTCCCGCCATCCGTCTTCAGTGATTTCTTCGAACGGCTTGCCGAAATCATAATCACAAACACGAGGCACGACTTTTTGATCGATGCATGCTGCCAGTGGCATGAGGAAGAGGACTCCTCCCACACCACGGTTCAGCGCTTCCACGCGCCGAGAGTACGCCAGATACTCATCCATGAACTCCCGGCGCTCACGCTTCGTGCTGCCCTTGTACATCGAGGCCAGTGGCACTTGCTAAACACCCATAAGAGTCTCCGTACGGCTCATCACCGCCGGCGCCGCTTACGCAGGGGGTTGATAATTGGCTGCAGCGGCAAAGAGTCCCCAGCGCTCGCTATCACGGCGTACTTTCTTGTCCAGCTCCTCCACCTTGGAGTGCTGTTGC
This sequence comes from Aphanomyces invadans, assembly GCF_000520115.1. Classification (NCBI taxonomy): domain Eukaryota; phylum Oomycota; class Saprolegniomycetes; order Saprolegniales; family Verrucalvaceae; genus Aphanomyces; species Aphanomyces invadans. The sequence continues at coordinate 51,924 of NW_008580210.1, read as the reverse complement.
CTCATTGCTTCAGAGGCTTGCTGTAACAACGACTGGTGATCTCCAGTCACCCTAGCTTGCTGAGCCATCGCCAACTAGTTCTCTTCGTGTTGGCGTCGTAGATGTTCTTGCTGCTTCGACGATATCGCACGCGATTCGTCTTGTTCGCGGCGGCTATTCTCGATTTCAGCCACCATCACCGCCTGTCGGGCGGATTCTTGTTTCAAGCGCACAGCCATCGCTTGCTGCTGCGTGTGAAACTGCGCCATCAGCTCGTACGTCATCTTGTTGAATTCACTTGACGACGCCGCAGCACGCTTGACGTTCTGCATCCAGAGTTCATCCAACTCGGATGGCCCCGGAGGAGGCAAGGGGTGATCTTGTCCCGCCACCGCCATGTGCGGCATTGGAACAGACACAACGGTCTCCATCGACCTCATTCTCGTCACTCGCACCAAAGCATTTGGTAACGGCGAACGTTTTGTCATGTTCACGGCAAGTAGCTACTAGCTAAAAAGAATTCTTTGTTGAGTCTCCACCTGACGAACCTTGTGAAGTCCTGTCTCGCGCACACAAAAGGCTAACCACAACGCAATGGTCACGGGCAAATCACAAAGTGAATTTCCCTCGAGGGGCTGATCCCCCCGGGGCTTAAACCCTCCCCTAATGGCTACCTTATACAGAGCTCCCTCAACGTTTGCTCCCTCACCAAAAGAAATTGTAACAGGAAAATAAAAGAACAAAGGAAACACGATAATTGATGTTGACAGTTGTCAGTTGAGCAATCGCTGAATTAAGTGGCCGCGGGAAACAATGCCGGTATGGTTCCAGCAGTTTCGAATGGTTGTAGATGTGGCACAATCCCAGGCCTGAATTGACCATCTCATGGCCGTCAACACGTCGACGGCGTACATAGTCTTCATTCCACTTTCAATTGCCTCGGTAACGCCATCAACCAGCTCTTTCACATGATCAAACTGACAACGTTTGTAGTGCCGCTTGAAAGCAGCAATAATGCCCGCGTCCATGGGTTAAAGGAAGGCCGGCGTTTGGGGGCAGCATAAGCAGTCTCACATTGGTAAGGATAATATCCAATGGATTGTGCAATGATGCATTGTCCAGAATGAGTAGG
>NW_008580210.1:34420-36208 GCF_000520115.1 Aphanomyces invadans | reverse complement strand
CAGTGATTCACGGAAGGCGGCGCTCCCCTATCTGGTTGTTCGTGTTGCACGCGGGGCGAAAACCGCTCAACCACTACAAAATTCTCATTAATTTAGATGACGTAACTTTACAACATCACAATTGCGCTGCGCCGGCTGAGCATCGCGAGTTCTAACCGTTCGTCGCTCTTGCGCTCGTTCTTGTCCCAAATAGATTCAGCGCGCCGATACCGCACGACGGCGAGCACCGCAAGGGCAGCCGCGGCTAGCCCGGCAACCGCAGCACCGGAGATCGCGCCGACGTCGAGGCCAGAGGTAGCATTTGCCGTTTGAACACTAGTTTCCTTGATCGAGTCTGTCGGGATTTGATTGCCCTGTACGCCCGAAGGAAGAACGGCGTCACCCCCATTGCTCCCTCCGTCCCCAGTTGCGTTGATGGAAATTGAATCGGTCGCGTTCGTAGCCAACGTGGTGTTAGTAGGCGCGGTCGGGAATGCAATGTCGCTGCTGCTGGTCGCGTTTCCAGCGGTGTGTTAGTCCCAGGAGCAAACGCGGGCCCTTCTTCATTGCGGAGCTCTGCTACAGTGGCCGTCGTGCTCGTCGGGAGTGGCGCCATTGAGAGGGCGTCATTGGTGGCTGGTGCAGTCATTGGCGGGGCTGTTGTGGTTGGTGCAAGTGAAGTAGTGGGCCATGCGATGTTTGTGGGGGATGTTGCGGTCGTAGCAGGGGGAGCGGTGGTAGGAGGAGCCAGTGAGGGGGTCGCTGTAGGTGGAGGTGGTGGAGGATGGGTAGGTGTAGGGGGGATGATGTGGTAGGCGCAGGAGGTGCAGAAGTTGTTGGAGGGCGAGTGAACGGAGCATCCGTTGGTGGGTTGATATGACCGCCACCAAACTTCCATTCACCGCTGGGGCGAGCCAGGCCAAAGTGCCCCTCAAACCCGCTTTTGCCCAGGTTGTCATGGAACATAAAGTAATACGTGTCGACTCTAGTTGACTGTTGCCATTCCTTGACATCGTTGTAGAGCTTTTCAGACATGGCAGGATCTGCGGGATGGCCTAGGAAGGAGCCTCCTTTCGTGGGCCATCCGACTTCAGTTATGCGGGCTTTGTCCCCAAACTTGGACACGATCGCTTGCCACCGCCGCTTGAAATCCTGAAATGGGTCTGTCTTCGAGTCGGGACCCTCGCTGAAAAACGGGTGGATGTTGGCGCCGACGACGTCTACTTGGTCGGCGAGCCACGGATTCGCGAGCAAATCGCCGTCGGTTTGCGCAATGCCGATGGGAACATGAACTCCCGCGGCGGCGAGCTTTGATTTAGCGTCTTGTACGACGGACGCGAGCGTGTCGGCACTCCACCCCTGGTGCAGCTCTTCGTTTCCAATAAAGATGACTTGGACCGCATTCGGGTTGGCTCTAGTGCCGGCAATTGCAGCGTCCAAATCGATTTGGTACCGATTCCCGAGGAGCCAGACACCCGCGGCGATCTTTAATCCTGTATTGGCGGCGGCTGTGATTGCGTTCTGCCCACCCACCGCCGTCTGAAACGTGCGGACGGACCCAAAGCGCTCGCGAATCGTGCGGAAATGCGTCACCATGTTGGCCGCGTCGTACGAGTCGTAGCACACGCCAAACTCGTCGGCGGCGACGCTGACCACGCATAGCACGACAACCAAAACAAATTGAAGCAGTCCAGGAAGGAGCGAGCGATCCATCTTGCTTGCGCGAATGCTGTCTGTCGCCCGTGTCGATTCAATGGTGAGTGTCCCTAGACGCGATGCCATTCTAGTACACCCGCACACAACGCGAAC
>NW_008580210.1:25308-33544 GCF_000520115.1 Aphanomyces invadans | reverse complement strand
CGTTTTAACCATGGGAATGGAAGTTTTCCGATTTAACGTGTACGATCAAGCAACGAACGAGAGCACGTAACCATGTGGGTGGCCCGAGTACATGTCTCGCTGGAAGTTGCGCAGGCCCTCGAGGGTCTCCACGGCCCACCACAGCTAGACTCCACCAGTCTCGACGGTCCACCGGCGTGCACATAACATGAGTTGGGTATCGTTGGGGCCACGTCGTAGTTACGCGAAGACATAACGGAGTTTCTGCTCCACCAACACGTGACTGGGACACTGTTGGCGTCGTCATCAGAGTAGTGTAGCATCTAGGAATAGCCATGTGACTTGAGTCGCCCGAGGTGTCGAGTCTGGAAGCATGTTTTGTCATGCCGACGGCAACTCGTTTCGGCAGCAAGGACGGGAGAGGATTCAAGGAAGGTGCAGCTCCAAAGCTGCGACCCGCACGACAGCGATGCAGCCCGAACAACATGCAGGCACCGATGTGCGTAAGAACGTACGTGATCACGCTGGCATTCCCATGCTAATGGCGCGTCGAGTAGCTGAGGCAAGGCGATATCGAATCCTCCGACGCAAGTCGCAATGTACGAGAAGTGGATTGTGCCTTTCTTGTTGCAGGGCACCGCGTTCGCGCCGCCTTGCCGCGCTCGATGTGAAAAGGGACGGCAGCGAACGTCCACCATGACAAACCCGGTGCCGCTTCCGAACTCAAATCCTTTTTTCAGGTTGTGCGTTTCGCAAGACTGCCCACAATATTGCAACCGTTGAAAAACAAGTACATCAAGACGAAGTGGCTACGGCTCGCATTTGAGCTCTTGCGGAGTAGCGGTCACGGAATGGAAGCGGGAAAAAGTGTGGCTGTCAACTACAGCAATCGGGGTTTCGGGCTATCCTGCTGACCGTTGTAGTAGTTGTATTAAACTTAGAAATATGACAAAATGTTGTTGAGTATATTTAGTGTCGCGGCGTATGTACTTTGACGGCGCATGGTACATACGTGTACAACTCTGAAACCCTTACTTCGCTAACCGCAATAGATTTGCATGGCGGTCTGATGGCTGTCCGACTCGTATTGCGCTAGGCGGCAGCTCCATCTGAACCACTTTTAAATCTGCATATTGGAAGTCTCCTACTTCTTCTTACTATGTTGAGCTACTCATGGTGACGCCGAGAACGCCATAGTTCAGCCCCCTAGACTTCCTAGTTAATTCGTGCAATCGCTTTTCCCCCCGTCACCGTCACAGTGCTGAAAGAAAAAGCTCAGCATTGGCACAGTGCTTGTACGTCTGGCTAGTTGGTAATCGTGACTGTGCTCAACGCACCGCTCGTGTTTGTGAGGATTGAAGCCAGCAACTCTGTTAGGACGAGCTACCAAAGGCATGTGATCACCCTCAGCCCGGGCGTCGAATCAAACCATGCCGTGATTGCGGTCGGGTACGACGGCACTGCGTGCAAGATCCGCAACACGTGGGGCACTCGGTGGGACAGGTCCAGTCACACTGCTCTGCAGTGTAGCGCCGAGGGCAACTGCACTACAACGTCGTCGAGGGGATCTCGTACGCTTATGTCACCCCCATACCGTCGCCGTCGACTGGCCCAACCCCCAAGTCCACCACCACCACGTCCATGCTGCGAATGTGGGCTTCGACCCATGCCTGGAACACGTACTTGGGCATCGCCTTCACCTAGGACGTCAGAGATTACAACTACTTTCTACGCCACCTCTGGTTCTGCAACTTGCTGTGGCCTTCCTGTATGCTTGGATGTATCTCGGAGAGAGCGCTTTCGAAGAATGAGTAAGTGAAGAAATTTGCTCCTTATCACCCTGGTTTAGTGCAGAATAGACAGGGGTGTCCGCTAAACGCATTGACATGGAACGTCGAGAGTTCATCCCTGCAAAACGAGGCAGCAGCGTCTACAACAATGCTTCGCAAGCTAAGGCGCCGAGTTGAGAAGCTGTGGCGTCGGCAAGGGTCTTTTATCCATTCCAATGGTAAGCTTCCGCACGTGACTGTCGTTCTTGCGCACGTGTGTAAGCACATGGGGCTTCGGATTCGAATTTGGTCCACACGGGATCTTTATTCAAACTTGGTCTGGCAAACATCTCAATGTGAATACGGAATAAGGAGTACAAAAAGTCTCCCGCTCGTACTTGTGGCGTATGTCTACATCAGGAAAAAGCTTCTAGAAGGCACAAAGATTCTCCTGCCGGGCCCTCCTGCGACCCGAGGGACAGGGCGATGCTGTTGACAGCACCAGGTGGCATACCATCAAAGTAGCTGAGCATGGTCTGTTGTCCCATTGGTCGTCGGTTCGATGTCGGTCTTCGGGGGAGTTTTCCATTCATGCCAGTTCTCCTACATGGAACCACGAGACCAAGAGGTACGAATAGAACGATGAAGCATTGGAAAAGCCCAAAATCCACGATTCTCAACCCATCCCAATCCTGCGACAATGTGGCGTCGCGACGCTACCAAGGTGGTACGAGTCAAACCAGCCCTCGGAAGCACCAACTACAATATTGAGTACAACTCGATCCACCATCACGCCACCTGACGTGGCACGTGTCTGCGACAAACATGTAAGAACCTCGTCACGGTTCCAATATGCGAAGGGCTGTCGATGCACGTCCTTGCGATATTTTTCTTGAAAGTGGTAGGACATATGTGCCACAGCGTGCGACGACCGAACTTCCGCCCAGGAAATCACGCACGAGGTCTCATGTATAATGCATGCGGTGCCTTGGCGAGGAGTCCACGCCAATTGTGCGTGTCACCGAACGTTCAATCGTTTCCTCTCGTTCGGAAAGGTTGGCGCTAACGCTGCTCCCATCCAAGCACTGCAATCCTACTTTCACGAACGATCAGGGTGAAGTCGTAGGCGTGCGTGTGTCCAAAGCGTGTCGCATTGACCAAAGTGTGATGGTACTGTAGCCTGAGACATTCCAATGTCGTAGGGGAGAATGCACCTTGTCACACCGACGGGGATGGTTGGAATATCTCGCCGCCACCCCTTTCACGTTGACGCGTTGTGCTGCCATTGTGCAATTTACGCCGACATGACCTCGCTCCTCGCCCTCGCTGCTCTCTCCGCGTTTGCCGCCGCCCGACCCGAAATCTTCGGCGGCATTGACGTCCCCGTCGGCGAATTCAAGTACGTGGCGAGTCTCCGTGAGACCGAGGCCGGTCCAACCTTGTGCGGAGCGACCTTGATTGCCCCCAAGGTACTCCTCACCTCCGCTTTCTGCGTCGACTTGTCGCCCAACTACGCGTCGATCGGATCGCACAACTCGATCGGCGACAAGGATGGCGAACGCATCAAGATCGTAAAAAAAACCGTCCACCCGATGTACAACGACGAGTTGCTCGACTACGACATAGCCATCCTTGAATTGGAAACCGAATCCAAGTTCGCCCCTGTCGCGCTCAACAGTGACGAATACGGTGCGATTGAACCTGGCACCGATTCGTGGGTGCGTGGCTTCGGCTATACATCATTTCACGCAAAGGAGAACTCCCCCGTCCTTTTGGAAGCCAAAGTAAATATCATGTCCAACGACGAGTGCAATGAGGCGGTGGGTAAAACTGGCAAAATCCTCGATTCCATGCTGTGTACCAATGTCGCCAGCAAGGGCCCGTGCGACAACGACTATGGTGGACCGTTGATCATTATCCGCGACGGTGTCGAGTACGTCGCCGGTGTGTCGATCTGGACCCTTGGTTGCGACGATCCTAGCCTCCCTAGTGTGTACTTGCGCGTGTCGGTTGCCAGCGACTTCATTAAACCCTTCTTGCCTGAAACCCCCCGAATCCCCAAGCCTGCTTGCTAAGCAGTAGGGATCATAAACGTAATAGCACTTGTCAAAACGATAGCTCGCGTTTCACTTCTTGGTTGCATCCTAGTTGGAAATGTTAACAGACACCAGGAAGAAACTGTCATGGGTAGCAGTCCACTGGTTTCAGCTTACACAAGGCGTCATCCTGGTAGGGGTGTCGCCCGCGTTATGAGCTTGAGCTCAGCTAGTCGGATGATCCACATCGGATTCAAGTATAGATCGTGGTAGAAGGACCCGTACATGGATGCCCACGAGGGTTATGAAGTCGTCACTTACCGCAGGCGCTTCTGCGAAATCTGGCTCAAAGTGAGCGATCGAATGTTTTGGATTTCCGACGTGGACATAGACTGGTTGACAAACCCGCTGTAGTCACGAGCCGTCAGGTCGTATGGGTAACTCGAATCGGTCTTTTACGCAAACGACAATGGCTGCGCGGTATGGACCAGCACTGCCAAGAACGACCTGTTCATTATGGAGTCGGACTTCTTGTGTCCATCCATGCCATGGCAATTTGTTCACTCCAAGTGCGTCCCTGCATGCAATCACGTTCTGGCGCACATGATTCAAAATGCTTTTCCTGCGTTCAATGACCTGTATCCAGAAAGCGTTGCGTTGATAACTTTCAAAGATTTGACAAACTGTGCCACCTTCGCCACCGACGCTTCGCGAGCCACGACCATGAACATGTATCCGGGGGGAAGCAGCCCAAGATGCGCGATAGATGGCACGGTGGCCAACACACCCCTCTCAAGCCACGGTGATTCTTATCGATTACAGTGAGCCGTCGCTTCGTGGTGTGCCGAAATGAACCAAAGTCGTACTGGGAATTCGAGGGCTGTGGGCGGAATCGATGCGTTGACATGTGGCCAGTCGGTTGACATGCAAACGATTCTGTGATTCTCCGGTGCTGTGCTCGGCACTGTCTTGCGTCACAGGCCGACTTTCAGGACCAAAGGTCCGTTTTGGAGGAGACGGTTGTTTCTGCAGGCCACAAGTGCCCTTTCCTCAAGTGTCACGTTGAGCTCTTTCCAATGAAGTCGTTTTGGGGCGTCACCTACGTTTTATCCGCTCCACCTGCGACGATTCATGGGTGACCTTGTGCAGTGTGTACCTGGCGGCCTCGAATTTGTGTTACTCGTGTCGATTCGAAAGTTCTTTCACAGGGTTCTGCCATTCAAGCCAATAGTCATTCAAGCCAATAGCTTTGGCCCCGATTACAGCGTGTCCGAGTACGTCCACAAACAGTACGAGAGCCACCGGCGCATCCCTCGAAGCATTGCACAGGAGAGAATTGCGTCCGCGGAGGAACTGTAGGTGAAAGAAAGGTCATGATGAGCTGATCTAGGAGTACAATTCTGCATGATGTAAGGAAATTTGGACTCTCGAAAATCGCCACTGTTTGGCCTGAAACGTTCGTCCTAGGGGCTTCAGAAGCGGCGATTTCTTGGTCAAGAAAGGAAGTTTAACCAAAAGAAAACTAGTCTAGTCAATCGCTCAGTGACATGCATTTTGGAAGGTTAATTGGTTTCAAAACCTACGAAATTCTACCCGCAAAATTGGTGCATTTGTAGTCTATGGGTGACTTGCACCGTAGCAAGAACGCGGAAGATCTTAACTTTGATTGGTTGTGTTTTGCATTTTCCAACCCGATTTTGTTTTCGAGCTGTAGAGGCCTGAAAAGTGTTACTTTTTGAGGAGCACATGTAACGACCCAGGCTGGGTCCAAATCTCAATTCCATCCATCCTACATATGAACCCCTAAATATTTACACAGATCAAGCCAATTATGTCATCGCCATTGTGGAAAGCTGCCCCACTCGACTGCCGCAGCAGCTCAGCAACAACCACACTCTGCCATCTACCAAATGCTTCTGTCATGCAGCAATTACGGTAAGCTCCCACTCAGAGCTATAACAGTGGCTTCCTGGCACTTCAAATATCAGATTGTACACGTAGACGTCTCGCGCACCGAGACGGTGCAATGTTGGCAGGTATATTTCGTCAAGACGCCAAGGTATAACCTTTCAAATTTATGTATTGACTGCTTACACATTTTATGGTTCTTAAGGAATTCTGGACAAGTTGCTGCCCGATCGTCGCTCGACTTCGAGTTGATCGAAGTTTCGTCGAAATTCAAAAGAAAATTAGCATTACATGCAAATATCAATCAAAGAGTATGATTTTACGCAATGTATGAATCTTAGGGAGCTGCTGTGAAGCGTTTGTCCAACAATGGAGTCCGACCTTGCCTACAATGGCTGTCCAGTCAAGAATCCCAAAGACGTAGAAATCAGGCAAGTTTGTCAATTTGCAGCAAGACCATACTTGTCAACCACATTCCAGTGTGACACGCAATCAATATCAATTGTGATCCTCTTGCCCATGCAAAACCGAAGTGCATTTGAATGGCAGTTGAATACCGTGAAAGAGTAGGCTTGGAAATTGAATGGATTTGCCATTATTTTGCTTGGTTCTTGTGATCTCAGAGTTCATTACTGTACAAAGATAAATCGTCTTGTGCTACGTACCCATAATTCAATCAAGATAAATCGGATGACACTTTTTGTGGATGAGAGAAGTAAATGCTAGTCAAGATGTGTTTGTTAGGACAAAATGAACACATTTCGGCACAACGACGAGAGAATTACACGATGAAATTCAATTACTGAGACACTATTACTGTGAGTGATAACTGGGCTTGGAGCATCAGGAATTGCCTGCTCAAATGAACGACTGACCAGTCAGGTTTGAATCTCTTCACATACGGCAATCGTGTGCTTAATCATAGCTATGCGCTATTCTGCCGTTGCCACCACAGGTGCTACATGGAGCTACTATGCGCGAAACTGATCTTTAGAGGCCCCACATCCAATTAATTGTTCAGAAGAAACTTTGCATGCGAGGCTTTGAAGATTTAACAATCCAAGTTGTCGGTCACAAGTAACTGAGCGACCTTCAAACTCATACTTCAGGAGGTGTTCGTGCGCATTGTCGTCCGCTCTTGGCAAAACGGCAAGTATGAACGAGTCACGCATGAATACGAGTCGTGGATCATAAAAAAGATTAAGTAATGAATTTTTATGTCAGGATAAAATGGCGTATACGACAATGTCAACCGACAACGTATAGTATACGCTTACTATACGTATAATTTTCGTTTACTATACGTATAGTAAACGTATACTAGGCGTGAAGTAGACACACACGGCAAGACCCTCAACTTGTACACGAATGTATTCATATCACAACAGGTTAATGCGCTTCCTACGTCTAACCTCCTGTAGCAGCCTAGAGTAAGAATGCGTGAAACCTGCATATGCCTTGTCAAACTCATCGAAACCATTGTAACGGGTGAATGCAAAAGAGAACGTCTTCCGCTCAGAATACCGCTTTCGGTCCGCTCTGACCATATCGTTGGTGAAGTCCTTCAATGCACGCCACTGACCCTTGGTAGGATCCGCGAAAAACCACTGTTGCCACGCCTCAAGCCCCGATCTTGCTGTAGGTACAGTGCTCTTCTCAACAAATGTCTTCATGGTCATTTGAACAGTCTTGTCACCATTCTTGGCGCTCTTGGGTGCAGATGAGGCGACAGCATCAACAGAACCCTTCTTGTGAACACAAGTACATTCAGACCTCTCGTCAACCGATGGCCTTGACGGCATCACTGGGCTTCCACCGCGGAGCAGGTTTTTGGGATCCACATCGCGAACTAAGTCTTTTGTGACTAGGTATTCACATGTAGTGCGGGCATCTCCCCAACGGCACCAAGACATCAACTCGCGAAACGAAAAGCGCTTGTGCGGCGACACGAACACACGGTACTCGGCTCCGCCGCGACGCATGCTGTGTAGACTAATACCGATAGGAAGATTGGAGCACTTTTCAACCAAGCCATTGAGCAAATTTCGTAGCGTTGTCTGCATGAGGGGCTTGTACCAGTCCATCTTGAACGTTGAACCATTGATGTTCGTGATTGCGGGAAATACGAAAGCATCCTTGTTGATATTCGGGCACAATCCACGCATGGCAGCAACATATTCATCATGGAAACCACATACACGGAGACATGGATACGCCACTTCATCAATCAGGTGGTAGATCTGGCACTCATCACTGACGCTGGCTTTCTTGTGCCACTTCAAGCGGACGGAGAGGTAGCGGCCCTTGCTGTCCTCAACCATGCAAAGATCATTCCAACGAAGCGCAAGCATCTCGCTAATCCTGAAACACCCCATATAGCACATTGAGAACATAAAGCGGAGCAATGCAGCGACGAGTGGATGCTCGTTGGCCATGGAATTGAGCAATATGGAGAGTTCATCAACAGTCAGCGGGTAAGCTTTTCTTTCTTCATCGATCGAGTTCAACTTGTTGTACTTCTGCAGGCCCACAACATACTGACGC
>NW_008580210.1:12102-14246 GCF_000520115.1 Aphanomyces invadans | reverse complement strand
CACAGTCCTCTGGGGAAAGCGCGCTCACAGGAACTCCATTACGTCTCTCAGCAACAAAAGCCTCGAATTGACGCTGGTAAGTGCTGTACGACCTTCTCGTTGACGGCCCATGGTAAGATTCTTGGATGTCTTGTCTTGTGGGGGCGCCTCGCATGCTCTTGACTTGGAACTTGAATAGTGTAGTCATTTGGAGCCAATCAAATGGTAAACATGTTATATGTTGAGCATTATGTGATTAAACGACAACAATTCCGACCAATAGGCGAGCTATAATCAATTTTAGCCTATCATCACACTTTATAAATGTCGTTTGGCCAATCAAGTCGTGTTCTTTGTCGTTTATTTGTCGTATGCCAACTTTATGTGATTTTAATCTCGAATGATATTTCTTATATTGCCTACTGCTCTGATCCGAAGTAGTTGCAGGGTGAGTCTTAGGATATGTGGAATTTTTCTCAATGTCGCCCAAATTGAGAGGCGATTGGTGCACTAGATAACTCAAGATCGCTGTTTTGACAGGGTAGTTTAAGAACGTTCCAATGCCTTTTCGCCCCAAACTTTGAACCATCACAGTATTCACTAAGCGAATTTTCAAATCGCTAACAGCTCACACCCATCACGCTACTCCAAAGCCATTTCAATGCAATCGCCACCAGTATCGCCAACCACACAGGGAACCTTCATGGCCGAAATGGAGGAAAGTCCCACCACGACCGTGAGGAGTACCGCGCCATCTAGGAGAGCCTGCTTTCCGCCTCGTCCTCTGGCACATGCATAACGGCGCTATCTTACGGCTTGCCAAGGAGTTAAACAACCACTTGGATACTGTGTCGCGCGTTTGTGTTCGCTGACAGCGTTACTCCCTAGCGGGCCATACTTGTTTCGATGCCACGCGCCATCCGAGATACATACATCTTCTATACTAATACACTTTATTGACTTTGAACGACATTCTTTTCTATAGATGTACTATTTTAGGTAATTCTTGACGCAAAAAGAAGCGCTGAATTGAATAAACACATTCAGCGAGAGCCCCAGCTTCACGGGAGACGCTGAGAGCTCTATCGCATGTGTTCTTCGACTTAGGATTTTATAACGCTACTCAACGTCGCAATATCAGAAGCGCACTCGACGGTCGAGGGCTGCATAGATGTTGCTGCAGAAACGGAAACCCAAGAGGCGTCCATCGCGCCTCAAACCACGACGAATGTAAGGCGGACCCAATTGGAGTGACATTCGGGCTCTTCTTTAGTGTCTTGAGGAAAGGTGAGCTAGCAGCAGGCCACAGGAGAACCCCAAGGATGAAACGCCTATTCAAGCAAGAAGTACCCTGGAGTAATGCTGCCTTTGGAGGTAGGCATCGCGAAAGCTTTCACGCACGGATCATCACAGCCCGGTTGTGTTGCTCCCAAAACTTCAGCGCGTGGTGTAAGCCAAGACCTCCTGTGTGTTTCGACATGAACACGATGTCCTTTTTGATCAGACGTAGGCCATGCGTGGAGCTGGACTAGTTAATTTCTTCACCGTGGAGGAATGGAACATGACGTTGTCGACCAGTTTGGCCAATGACTTGTCGGCAGGGACGAAGGATTGCTGGTATCACAGCACGGGCAAGCAAATCGAGTGGAGGATGGCGACCTTACCAGCAAGAGTCCGAGCCTTGAAGCACCACAGGGAAAGCCGCGCGATGAATTTGTCGAAGACATAGGTGAAGCGTGTCTTCGGTGGCAGATTCGGTGCGACTAGAAAGCCCAAAGCCTTCGACGGCGAGTCGTCGGTGACTCGAAGGTGGGAAAGACATGGTGATGGCTGATTGTACGTCAAGATTTGCGTCTTGTCGATGTTGAGGCGGAAGCCCGACTTATCACAAAAGCGTTGCACCAGTGCGAGTTGACGGTGTAGGGACTTTTCGGTGCAAAAGTACAATTGCGAGTCGTCCGCGAAGTAGCTTCCCGTGTGGACGCGGTCTCCAGTGCGAATAACGAACTTGGGATGCTGACGGAGTAGCTGGCACATGGGCTCCAATGCAATAACAAAGAGTAGCGGAGACAGTGGATCGCCTTGAAGGACACCCCGATGGATCCGAACTGATGGAGACAAGTGCCCATTGACCATGATTCGTGTCCGTCGACCAGAGTAGAGTA
>NW_008580210.1:11004-12002 GCF_000520115.1 Aphanomyces invadans | reverse complement strand
CTGGAGGCTCGGCTGCGCCGCAAGGGGCATTCCCGTTGGAAGTGTCCCGGTTGATTACACGCGTAGCAGTTGAGGTTTCCTGGAGGCGATCCCGGTCCACCGTCGCGCCCACTTGCGCTCGAACCGCGAAAACCATTCTTCGAGGGCTGCCGAGGCAGACTGCACTCCATCAAGTGGTGACCCACCGACCGACAACGCATGCAGACGAACGTTCGGCGAGGGCAATTCTCTCGACCATGGCCAACCAAGTAACACCGTCCACAAGCAGTCAGGCCGTCATTCGTGGTTCTGTCGGGGTCAGTCCGGATCTTGGGTTGAACCGGAGTATTGCCTTCGGCTCGCCTCCCGGACGATCCCGCCGCCGTGATACCGGCCACAACTTCGTGCAAAGTCGAGTCTTGACGGGCACTAAGCTCAGACACTTCACGACGGAGTTGGGCGAGGGTGTCCTGGAGGCCGGAGTCGTCTCGGAAACTCCCGGACGATCGAGTGCTTTTCGGGCTACCGCGACTAGAGGACGAACGGGAAGGAGTCGAGGACACGGTCTCCGGGACCGCCTTTCGAATTGGGACCCGAGCGTCGTTCCCACGATGGTCGATGTCCACGTCCCGGTCAGGCGATCGTCGAAGATCCGCACCACTTGAGCGTCCGTAATGTCGTACTCGTCCTGTAGAGCGTTGAACTTCTTGAGGAAGTGCTCCAACGGGATGACACGATCGACGCAATGCAGCTTGGGCGCATACTTCCGAGCGTCGGCGAAGGCCAGGCGGTTGAGGTTTCGGTCAGCGCCAGTCCCATGAGGCGTATCAGGGAAATACGACGGGGGTCCGTGTCCATGGGGTCCATATCCGCCGCCTCCTGGAGGGTCGTTGGGCGGGCCTCCTCCCTGACCACCATGCCCAGGTAGCCGTCGTCCATCGTTTCCTCGGTTCGGTCCGGGATAGTCTCGCCCTCCGGGAAGGTCTCTCCCTCCAGGACCACCGTTCCCGCCGCGATCA
>NW_008580210.1:10439-10904 GCF_000520115.1 Aphanomyces invadans | reverse complement strand
TTCCTTCATGTAGTGGAGCATGTCGTCGAGACGTTGGATGTTCGTTTGGATGTTGCTGCGACGAATGAAGCCTTGCTGGTCCTCGTGGATGATGCTGCGAATGTGTCGTTGCAGGCGATGGGCCAAAATACTTGTCAGAATCTTCACGTCCACGTTGAGGAGACTAATGGGACGGTAATTCTTTGCTTGGGACTTTGGACCTTTCTTGTGGAGCAATACCAGGGTGCTCACAAGCTGCATCGGTGTCAAGTGGGGTCTCGAATGTAGCTGACTTCGAAACATCAACTCCATCACCAAAGACCATTTGTGTGGCGCCAGTTTAAGGACCTCAAACGGCAGAGCATTGGGGCCAGGTGCGGAGTTGGAGCTGCTGTGGCGAATGGCGTGGTAAAACTCATTTGCTAACAGCGGAGCTGCCAATTCTTGTTGCGCTCGAATGGACAATTGAGCGTGTTGTGTCATAGG
>NW_008580210.1:0-905 GCF_000520115.1 Aphanomyces invadans | reverse complement strand
TCCCGGACTAGGAGTAAAAGACCGTCACTCCGACACGCACCCTACGGGACATCGGTATCCCGTAGAAGCCGCATCGGTAAACGCACCGCGACAATCTCCCCTCTTTAAGTCCGAAACTCCGGGTTCGGACCAATAGGAGCCTTGTCGCCGCACGTCGTTGGGGAATTGGACAGTCCAACTTTTGCTGAACCGACTCCAACTGGTCAAATGGCCACCAGCACGAACGCCGCAACAACCAGCGCGTCGGAGGCCGCCGCGGGTCCAGGAAGCGCAGGCACCGCGTCGAATCCCGCCGGCGCCGCTTCGTCGACTGATGGTGGCGCCGCAGGGGACAGTGGCTCAGCTTCGACCACCGCGGAGGTCCCGTTCGACGCCTTGGAAACCGTGAGCCTCGAGCGGGACGGCTTGTCCGACATGTTGCGTCAGAGCGAGGCCCACGTCCAAGTGCTGCTCGCTAAAAACGAGTACTTGGAACGCCAAGTCGAAGTCGCCGTCCGGTCTTCCGTACGACGGGACCTCGAGATCATGCGCCGTCGAGCCGACTTGGAACAAGAGGAGGCGGCCCACCGAGCCCGAGTCTTGCGCCACGCAGCCGAGAACCGAGTGCAGGCGACCGCCGCGGCCGCTGCCAACCCGAGCCAAACCCCTGAGCAGACCCGCGATCCGGTGACTGGCCACTTGTACTCGCCGGCGTACGTACGTGGAGCCGCTCATCCGGGGCCGCGTCGGAGGCCTGAACGTCATGACGGTGGCGTGCGCTCAAGTCAAAGTGGAGATGGCGGAGGCTTCCTTGAAGCACGAGAAGGACGTCGTCGCCGACCTCCGTGCCCAGCTTAGTCGGGTCACGACTCCCGGTCCAAGAGCCGAAGAAGTCGACTTGGCCATCGAACGGGACGCCCTCCAAC
>NW_008580209.1:270113-274421 GCF_000520115.1 Aphanomyces invadans | reverse complement strand
ATATATAGGCGGTTGAAGTTGTGTTCAGCACCCCCACCTATGGCGGTTTCGGAAGGCACTACGAAGGTCCACTCCCAGAGTCGTCACCTCTGGGGGGTCACTAGGGGGACATCTCGCTTGCCCTCCGTATCCCGGTAATCGTCGTGAGCTGCTTCCATAGTCAGGTCCAGGATGATCACACCCTCCAGGGCCTCCGCCTCCCCGATCGGGAGAAGGGTCTCCACCGTAGCAGCACCGTAGCCACCAGTCATCGCACCCCATGGTGTCCTTGACTGGCGGGTGTGGGATACCCTCGTAGCTCGTATACTCCGGCTAGGTTCGACCGCGGAGGAGGTGCAAACGAGACCGGCGGCGTTGGAATTTTGACTCCATACACGAGAGTGTCGTGAGTGTCCTCGGTTCCATCCCGTACTGCCAGGTACATGATTCGGGACGACTTCTTTGGTGACGCTGGTAAAGGAGTGAGAGCCCTAGTCCACACAGATCGAAGAGAACACCGGTTTGACTCCATAAACTGGCGCACCAACGGGAGTCGCGAAGGAGACCGACGGGGCTATCGTGGGCGCTCCGTACTGAGCCAATTAAGGGTCCAGAGTCGGCTTTGTCAGGAAAGGGTTGGCTCGGTTGGTGTAGACCCGGAGTTCGTTCAACTCCCGCCTTTTCGACTTCTTGGCGAGCTTGCGTCTTTTCCAATTCACTACGTAGTTCCGCCAGGGAAAGTTCTTGACTTCGTCGGCCGGCTTCACCCTTGGCCTCTTGTTCCCGGATAAGCTTCTTGGGTGCCTCCAATACTCCCTTTTCGAGCCGGTTCGTTCGAACAAATTCGGCCAAAGCCGCTCGTTCTACCTCCAAAGCTGCTTGTGCTGAAGACAACTGGGCTTTCGCTTCTTGGATCTGCCAGATCGCCTTCAGGTCGCTTCCG
Source organism: Aphanomyces invadans (assembly GCF_000520115.1). Lineage (NCBI taxonomy): Eukaryota > Oomycota > Saprolegniomycetes > Saprolegniales > Verrucalvaceae > Aphanomyces > Aphanomyces invadans. The sequence goes on along the minus strand of NW_008580209.1, from coordinate 273,499 downwards.
GACGGTGTAGCTTCAGACAGCACGTCGAGCTCCATTTCCAGCTCCTTCGCCACGTCCTGGCTTTCGGCGAGGGCCTTCGTCAGGCCGTGACATTCGCTCTTCGAGGACTCGACTTCCCGTTGTCGGTACGCTTCAGCTTCGCTCACAGACTGGCCTTGTAGGACCAGAATGTCTTGTTCCAACCGGACGCAGTTGGGGCAGGCCTGTTCTATTTCTTCGGCCAGCTTTCGCCACTCCAGTTTCGCCGATTTCGCCTTCTTCAGTAGACTTTCGTAGCACATCACTTCTTGACGTAACGCCTTCAGCTCAAGGCCCTTCTTTTTCACCAACTCATCGTTTTCCGCCGCGCGGAGTACTTCCCGTTTGGTGTATTTCGCCAGTAGGGACTGCTGCTCCTGTGCCGTTTGAGCTTGGGGAGCACGCACATCGTCCGGGTGCTGGCGTTCCAACGCCTCCACCCGCTCTTGACGAATCCTCACCGATCGGTTTGCTTGGTCCTAAATAGCCAGCATGTTTTTACTACAGTCCGTTGTATCGCCGCAATCTCCCGGTCTTTCGCTTGAAGAGCGCTGGCGGTCTTCAGCTGGAAAGCCCCCTCTTGAGATGCTTGGTACTCCAGGAACCACTTCTTCCATCTTACTTGGCACTCATCCAAACTCGCTTGGACTTCATCCCGGACTGCTACCTCAGCGTCCCGTTGCATGAGGCGTCGAGAGGACTCCAGTTCGACCAAGAAGCAGTTGCTGTTCTGGAGCGACTCTCGTCCTAGTAGGAACTCGTTTTGGTTACGAAATTCGTTCGCAGTTGCAGCTGCCATGAGGGCGTCAGCAATCGCTACTAAACGGGGTTCTTGACCATCCAGGAGGTGCGACCGGTCTTCGTTGTACTGTTGGAAGAACTTCAGGGCCTCAGCCTTCTGTTGATACTCTACATCGTGGACGATGATCGCAAAACTCTGCGACACTTCTCTGAATGTCCTCAACACGAAGGCGTCTTCAGCCGAGGGTGGCTTGACGTCTTCCTCCCACGGGTGCGGATCCGGTACTTCCACAATCTTTCGTCCGTAGGGGGCCCCTTGGACTAGGGGCTGGTTCCCCAACTTCGAAGGAGCTCGTTACGTTCCGCGCCACTCCAGTCCGGGGCTTCTCTTCGTCGGAATCGTCATCCCTCAAGTCGATTACTTCGTGTTTGAGCACACCGTCCGGAACCTTGCTTGGTTTCTTCGGTGGGGAGGTCAACACGAGTTGATCGGCGTCCGAGGGCAAGTCCGAAGAGCCGTCGGCTAGTCTTTTCTTCTCCGGGGACAGGGTTGACATCCAGGCACTCAAGTCTCCCTTTTGCTTGTCGGTGTGGCCTTTCGCAGCTGCCAATGCGTAGGGGTTCGGCCACGACGGGGTGCTCGGGTACTCTTCCTGCCAAACGAAGCGACTTTCGTTGGGGCAATGGGGCTTGTTCTTGGTTGTTTGTCGACAATTTGACTTCCCTCACTTCCGTTGCAGACACGTACAATGCTGCTCCACCAAATTGTCACGGGGTTTCCGTGAAAACGACCTTGGTACGTGCGGCGAAGGCAAGCGCGAGATAAAGAACATAAGCAGGAGTCTATATTCCCAGGCAAAATGTAAAGTCAAGGTAAATGTTATCGTCGTCTAAAGCAATCAGTCAGCTCACAGCCATCCCCTCGACGGTGGGCTGGTTCGACCACTTCAGCTGCCTCCTCAGACAGGAAATGTCCACAATCCCTGCCACCTCATCCTATGGCCGTTGGTCTTCAAGGATCCAGGCCCCTGAGAGCCCCATGTCGACAGTGTGGTCGTCAACACTGAGTGATGCGACTTGGTGTCGCTACTGCATACCGGTCGACTCACCCACTAATCCCGGACTGGGGGACCAGTACGGGACTCCACCACCAGAGACAGTCACTCGGACTCACACTCTTCGGGTTTCGGGGTTCTTCAACATCCCGTCGATAACGCACCGTGACATTATCCATTCCTTGCGTTGCGTCTTCTTCGCATTGGTCATCCTGCATTCCACGACCAACGCCGGCAACTGGCGTGAGGTCCCACACGCCAACAGGAAAACCTTTGTCAATACATGTTATTATGAATTCGAATGTACAGGTTGGTCACTTTGATTGCAGAATAAACCACTTTGAATGAAATAGATTCCAGATGTACTTTGACGATCGAAGAAATTAAAACCTCGGAACCACATTGATTGCTGGTTTGGCCACTTTGAACCAGAGATGGCACGAGTAGGATTTTTGCACCTCGGTTATGAAAGATTTTTCTTTTAAACCTCACCTCCATCTGAGGCCTCAGAAACGTTTTAAGAAGGTTACATTAATAAAATAACATTATTGAGTACCTTAATATGCCCGGAATACCGGAAGGTCGTTTCGTCCGGCGCCGTCCGCGGCCTGACCGCGCAGTGTTCCACGATCTATTTAGAAAGTCCCCAGAATTCTTTCTACGTATATGTCGCAACACTCACCATAATGCTTTTCAGCATGGCGAAGTACAGTGCCGCCTCAGAGCGGAACTTCTCCACCATTGGCTTCCTACATTCAAAACTCCGGAACCGCCTGAACCCGAAGAACGTCGTCAAGCTGACTTTAATCAAAAGCAACTTGCCAGCGTTCTACGACTACGACCTGCGCGTTGAGCCTGAAGTTGATCCGTCGGGCAGTGAAGAGTAGGGGAGCAGTAGTACAGTATGCAGAATACAACCTAAGGTTTTATTGTCTCAAATTGAGGTTTTAATGCTTTTAACCTATAACCATATTTCCTCTAAAAAGAAAAAGAGGTGTTTTCCATCCATACCTTGAACGGGCAGTGGTGTAGTAGTAGTTGTGACTGCACTTGTACACCATTGCCCGTTCAATGTGGCCAAATCAGCAATCAATGTGGTTTCGAAGTTCTAATATCTTCGAACTTCGAAGTACATCTGGAATCTATTTCATTCAATGTGGTTTAATCTGCAATCAATGTGGCCAACCTGTAAATTGTAATACGATCGAACATGTATTGACAAAGGTTTGCTTTTGGTGGGCTCGCCAAACTCACGGGACACAATTACCCACATACACTTAAAAGATGCCAACAGAAGCCGAGAAAACTCGAGTCTTGGCATCCCAAGACGTTCAGGTACGAGATCGTGTTGCAGCGGGGACGGCAGGTCCACGGACATGAGCGGTGCACATAATGTGTTTGTACTACCACACATTATGTGGATTCAAACGGCATTATAAATAAAATTGTAATTAAACCTGTTTTTATAAAAAAGAACTACCAGTAAAACCATGAAACCAGGTAACCTGTCAAAAACATATCGGAAAGCGTAAAAACACAAAACGAGTCGGAAGAACATAAACACCCACTTAA
>NW_008580209.1:240321-241397 GCF_000520115.1 Aphanomyces invadans | reverse complement strand
ACACGATAAGACTGTGACTGCTGCCAAAGTTGCTGCGAATAGCAATACACGCATTCCAGACACAAAGGAGGTCTTATCCATCATTCAATCACGTGTTCATGAGCGTCGATCAACTCGCACACGAGTGGTTGCAAAAGATGTTATGAGTTTATTGTATATGAGCATGGTTATTGTTTATGAGCATGGTATTGTGAATTACGACCCTCAAAACAAAAAAGCTGTGAATGCGTGTTTGCGACTAGTGCAGAAATTCCTTGTAAAAAAGGGTTTCCGACGAGGTCAAAGGAAATGAAATCATTCGATTAGACTCACTGACGCTGTTGCCAATGCTAGGGATAAATAAATTCAATACATGACCACGGCTATAGAGTCCTCGCAGCCTCGGCCGGTAATCTATTTGGATGAATCCTATATACGTCACCATTTTGCTCGTCATAATCACAGTATATACCATCCTGACGATGCCGCAGACGCCAAGCAGAAGCACAAAAGGCGTTGACTCTGCTTCATCGCTGCCATAATGGCTGACGGTTGCGATAACTCAAAGCTCTTGACCTACGAAGCGTTTGAAGGAGGCCGTAAACAGCCCAAGGATTATCACGCAATGTTCAACCATTGATACTTCGTTGCATGGTTTCAACGCTTGCTTGACGACGTCGCTGCTCTACAGAAATCCAACGCGATCATTGTGTTAGACAACGCCAAGTATCACAAGGGCCTACCAGACGACACCCCTTCAGGATCGTGGACGAAGGCACGAATGATGCAAGCGTGCGCCACCTACGGCATCGAATTGGGCGTCAAAGAATACCGTTCAACTTTGTGGACCAAGTTAAAAGCCCACATCGCAGCCAACATCGTACCTGTCATCGTGCAGATGGCCATGGATCGCGGCCATCACGTCGTCTTCACGCCGCCGTATCACAGTGACTTGCAACCTATCGAAATGATTTGGTCCTACGTCAAGGGCGCTGTTGGGCGACTGTACGATACCTCGACGACGTTCGCTGACGTGCGTGAGCGGCTTGATCATGAATTTGGCCGCCTACCGAGCAGTGTGATTTTCGACTGCATTG
>NW_008580209.1:239047-240221 GCF_000520115.1 Aphanomyces invadans | reverse complement strand
GAGAAGTATGCAATGGCAGCGTCCAACATTGAAAATCTAACGACGGCCAACGCTGCATACATCACCGTTCACGTCAAACACAACGTCGACGCTACAAGTCTGTCGTCGATTGCAACATCTGCAGAGCTCCACTTCGATCGCATTGTGTTTCACCATCCCCATACTGGTGTTGAAGATGTCCATCGACATGTCGAATGTAATCCAGCCCGACGATGCCCGTGTCAGCGTGGCACATGCGCTGATCATGTTGGGCGACCACCAATTTTGTTCGATCTATTGCATCATGACGGCGGTCGGTCGGAGTAGCGACGACGCTTTAAGCATGCCAAAGATGCGACCGCCCTGTCGGACGGATTGAAAACCGGATTGATAGTTCTCTTGAGCTTGCACGCCCGGTCTATTCGAAGTACTACGTGTATACGTCATACATGGACCTAATTCCGCGGCCGCCAAAGCAAACCTTTGTCAATACATGTTCGATCGTATTCGAATTTACAGGTAGACCACATTGATTGCAGATTAAGCCACTTTGAATGAAGTAGATTCCAGATGTCCTTCGACGTTCGAAGAAATTTAAACTTCGAAACCACAGTGATTGCTGGTTTGGCCACATTGAACGGGCAATGGTGCAGTACTTTTTACTAGGTCGCACATTGCCCTCGACATTGCTAAAATTTGACCAACTCCTCGACAGCTCAAAAAGTGCAATGGAATTTACAGTGGTCAAACGCATCGACCGACCTTTTTTACAATTTCCATGTTTATGAATGATTTTTTTCATAAAATATTGTTGTACTGCTCCGCGTATTCTTTTGAATACAATGGAATTGATTACACTCCTTCAAACAGAATACTCTTTATGAAATGGTCAGTCAAAGTCAGGAATGATAGTCAATTTGCATCCTAAATAGTTATAGTCTCCGACAATTGATAAAGTTCTCGCAAGAGTCTATTCGTTCGTAGTGTCGTAACATCCTTGACGGAGTTTATTTGTTTACCATCTGATAATTCATGCTTCATTATAATTGTCATCTTTAGGACCATGGGTGCATCGTTTGCATGATTATTCACCTTTCATTCTTCAACAAGCCCGCAATGCCTGGACTCGCTACTGAGCACTATGACGATATCATCAGCTTCGTCGATAGTGAGCGAACGTGCAGTTTATCGAGAG
>NW_008580209.1:219676-229483 GCF_000520115.1 Aphanomyces invadans | reverse complement strand
GTCGACGAAGCAGACGATGTGGCTGGAACTCCATTCTCCTCAGACAGCGAAATCGAAAGTGATGGCGTCAGCTGCGACGAATGCACCTTACGTAACTACGAAGGTGATGAGTAATTCCTCTAGCAGTCAATAGTTTTCAAAATGAATATTGCCTTTTCAGTCGAAAACTGGACTTGTGAGTCGATCAGCCAAATTGATCTATCGATTGTTTCATGCTGACTTCATGATACTATAAAAATGTCAGTATAGTGTACCCCCCGTCTGGGTATTGTGCGAATGATCGTCGACATTGTGCGCAGACAGCATGCATCGAGGAACACCGTACTCCATGTATGGGAGGCAGTGCGAGTATATGGTCTCCTTAAGAGTGTTCCAGTTTGGTCCTTCGAAGACATGCTGTGCGAGGCGTCTGCCGTTGCTGTCTCGTCCAAAAACGGTGTCCTTGACATTGATGTCTACACGAATGCGCAGCAAGTTGTCGTTGGTCGAATGTGGAGAAGGCACAGGAGTCACGGGCGAGGCGTCTCTCGTTTGCTCGTGGTGACAAGCCGGAATGGCTTGTACTTGATTGGTCAATTTTACACAATTTCCTGATTGCTCATTGGTCTAAACTGTCTGCCCATTCTTCTGCCGGTTCTCGTCTGTCGATGCATTCGGCAGGTAGGTCCAATTTTGAATAAACACAACAATAGTATTTACTGCAAAAGCACCAAAGAGGTTGTGATCTCTGGAATTTGATGAATTATCCGGAAGGTCGGTCGATCCCTTCGACCATTGTTATAGTAATTTCCAGGAAAACCCAACTGCGAAACATAATCAGCTGATACAAATTTCAAGATATTTCACTAATAGGGAAAGCCCTGGCGACCGCCACGACACACTGTTGAAAGTCACGTACCGTAGTTGATTTGTTAAGTGGGAACTTCAAAAGCCTCCGTAACTGAACGCTTTCATCCATTGAGTCTACGCTGCGCGCCACATGATCCGCGTGGATTTTGTTCTGTACAGTCTGACCTTTTGTGATCTGTGGCAAACAATTCAGGGCCCGACACCTGGAGACATGCTTTGTGTTAGAAATCAATCATTTAAACCCCGAAACCCCGGTATGGAACGTTCATGAGTCGTCAAAGTGCTCCACCCGCGTCGCGTCACGCAAAACCACATTCAGTCTTTTGAGGATGAAATTCACCTGATGCGTCAGTTCTCGATGCCACATCCTGTTCAAGTTGATCGGGACTGCGCGGATTCGGCCGTCCGACCTGCAGTGCGCAATGGAATTCATGGACGGTGGCGACTTGAACGACTATTTGACCAGCCATACCCTGGTCACGTCCCCTGGTATGCCGCCCCCACATGCACAACATCGCGCATGGGCTGGTGTACTTGTGTTCTCTCAGCATCATTCACCGCGACATGAACATGAACTGCTCGACTCGAAGAAGCTTGCCAAGTTGATCGGGACTGCGGAAGAAGATGTGTTGGTGGCCATGACGAGTCGGTGGAAGGCCCCTGAAGTGATGCAAGAACGCAACTATACTGTCTCGGCATTCATTCTTTGTGAACGTCAACTGTAGTATTGCTGGAATGACGATTGATTCTAGGGTACAATCTGAATTCGACACCCACCTTGTGCATCGACGTTTTGTATACCCTTCGAACGGTCAATCGATCGTAGACTCGGCAGTGTCCATCGAAGTGATCTGTGCAAGCCGACGATCTTCAGCAAGCGCCCGCAGTGGGTGTACGGCATGGCCCAGAAATGCCCCACGACCCAGTCCAACGGCCCACAGCCAAGCAAGCAGCTCCGCAATTTCTCGTATGAAATGGCGAGCTGTCTCAAAGAGTCACTCTGGTCCCTCGAGCTGACGTGTGAGCCAACTTCCAAAATCGCTTCGACCCTCGACTGCTTCGTACTTGGACGTCCGAAAGTTGCTCCGAGTCCACCATATGCGTACCCTCCGAAATGTGAGTGTGCGCACCGTCGTCGGGTGTTTTACTTGCGTAGGTTTGTTTGGATGTTTACGAGCTTCGAACTCTGGGTTATCCTGCAATGATACACAACAACCCAATCGAGTCACACGCTTGAACCCTTGTTGGCGCGTTCGTCGTCCGATTTCCACGATCCTTCCCAATGATGTCGAACCAAACAAGATGGTTTGCCGACGCAGTCCCCACCGGTCCACTCGGACCCCAGGATGCACACCTCTTCGTTGGAAGTTGGGTTGACTTTCATACGCAAGACTTTGCTCCGGTCGGTGGCCAACGTAGAAGATGCCGCGTCAAGAGGGACGTCGTAGTGGGGTTGGCCCCACTGACCATACTGCGCGAGATAGTCTGTGATCACGGCGCTTCCTGCGACTTCTTGCACAGACACGTTCGGGTCGTGGCGAGGGGTCATGGTGCTGTAATGCTGGACAATGTGGGCGAGGAGGTTCTTCAAGAAGGCCGACCGTGGCCGTCGGGCCCACATGGTCCACGTCTGCAGCTGACCCTTGCGAGTGTACCAGTGGATGCACTCGTCGTCGTAACAGTCCACCTCGACACCAAAGAACACGTCGCACGTGGCCAACGCTGTGCCAGGACCAACCCACTGGTCTGGAAAGGACTTGAGCGGTTCGACGTCCATGTCGGTGACGAGACCGCCGCGGTAGTACAGCACAAGGAGCTTGAGCAGGTCGGCTTGGAGAATGGGGCGATACGCGACATCGAGATACATGGCGCGCTCGTCTGGCGTGATGGCCGCGAGGAACGGATGGTCGTCGCGAATGAGGTCGATGGGGCACTTGGGACTACCACGAGCGAGCCACGCGCTGATGCGGTGGAACGTCGTGTAGTCGTGCTTTGGGCCAGCAAAGACAAACTGGACGCTGCAGACATCGGGTCCCGACGTGAGGACTAAGTGAGCTTGCGAGGGACGGGCGCCATTGCCGTGGATGACGCCGTTGGACAGCGAAGACAGGGACATGGATGTTTGAAGCGTGGGCAAGTTGACGCAGAATAGGAGAAGCAGCAAGCAGCAACCGACAGGCACCACGGTCCGCGCGTTGGAGAGCGATGCTGCCAGCGCCATCGTTGGAAATGCCGTGGCATCGCACAAGCCGATGACATTCCATCGAGTACAGTACAAAACAATGTACGGATGGATAAAACGCCGAGTTGTGGGGAGGGTGTACATGACTTGCAATGTTAATATTGAGATTAAGGTGTGTCGCCCTCCCCACGTCGAAAATCGATCCGCTGGTTGCAAACAGCGGGCCAAGAGTAGTATCCAATGGGAGGAAGAATATCAACAACGCGGGTCACTTTCGCCCCGTCGACGCATGAATACTGATCTCCCCCCGCTAGTCGAACAGTTGTTCTACAACGAATTCAACGCAGCATTAACTTAAATAGGTACAAAATGCTAAACAATCGATCACAACCAATTATTCATCAACATCTACACGCAAACTTGAAATTCGACCACTGAATGCATCAAGTCCATCGTCCAAAATCCCGGTTCTGGCCCAGAAGTTGGTCACGGTCGACTGCAAAACTGACCGTCACGCATCTTTGGCCCATCCCATCGCAATATCGAGCGGTACTTCATATAGATGGTCTTGTCGACCAGCCATAACGGAGTTGATCTGATCTAACGCGTTTTGTAGCTGGCGTTTCTTGACATTGGCCTTGAATGAAGCGATAATTCCAGCGTCCTGTGGCTGCAGGTACGCAGTCGTCGTTTTGGCAACGTTTTGACCGTCATGTTTCGAAGACTTGATGTGGTGGAGCATTGTCGACGAGCATGAGGACCTTGCGGTCCTGATCGGGTATCATTGCGTCGATTGACTCGACGTAGGAATTGAAGATGTTTGCATTCATCCATCCATTTTTACTTGACTTGTAGATGAAGCCAAGTTCTTCGGCAGACTGGCCAAGGAAGCAACGTGGGTTGGCAGCGGTGCCGATGAACAAAGGATCGACGCGGTCAGTGCACCATTCGTCGTTACCGCAATCGTTATTCGTTTTTTGGATTTCTTCGTTCCAGGTACGCGGCTGCGAGTGATCGACCGATGTGGCGACAAGCAGTAGAAAAAGTACGTTTCGTCCATGTTGAGGACATTTTGAGGTGAATAACCTGCTGTCATGTCTAGGACCTGGTTTCGACCGACACGAACGGTTTCTCTGGGCGTCGATCCTGCCTCTCCATGTTGGACCCTGCTCTTGAAAACGTGCTTGCGTTGGAATTTGAAAAGCCAGACCTTTGAAGAGGCTAGTGTCCGTGCCGTAGGGATGCCAAGTTCAACGCAAAAAGCCTTTGCCTGGTTGCGGTTGAGCTCTCCGGTTATGCACACGCCCAATTCTTCGCAGTGACTGACCCAATCAACAAGGTTTTGTTCCACCTCCGGTAATGAAACGCGTTGTTCCTTTCTGCGTTGTCCTTTGTAGGCCCATTGACTTTCAGTTTTGTATGTCTTGAGAATGAGTCCGATGGTCGATTTTGAGGGAGTAGATGAGAGGCCAAAAGTTTCTTTAGCCCATAGCGCAAGTGCTGAATAAGATGCATTACTGTCGCTTAAATGCTTTGCGTACAGCTCGTGCTTCTCGACTAGGGTCATCCGCTGCTTCATCTTGAAATGGATTTGCAACAATTGAATGCGTTCAAATATTGGAAATACCTTCAAAAGCAAATATTATTCATAAAATTATAAAGTAAGGTCCGTTCGATTAGCGGGGGGAAATCAGTACAGTGGCTTTCAATGTAAAACATACATATTTAAAAACATACTACCTCTGACTGGTAATAAGTGCAGGTGGTGACAAAATGTGGTGATAAAGTTATCAGATTGGGCTAAAAACTAGTGGATAGAAATCTACGACGAAGACGATTTTCGTCATGTTTTTTGCGGAATTTGATTTGCACAACTGCACTTGCTACGTCGATGACAAGTCGCCATACAAAAACCAAGATAAACCTGACCAATGACCAGCACATGTCCCTTTACCAAGACCTGTTTAGAGTAAGCACAAATGCTGCTCTAACGCGAAATCTAGTGGAACGTGTTTGCAACGATGTTGGTGTACATTCACCGACTGGGTGCGCCTCTGGAAGCGCGGGAACAATGGAGTTGATGAATGCGCGGCTTGAGGAAGTGGATCGCATGGATGAGCTTGCCGACCTGGTCAATGCGATGTCAGTGTGAAACTGTTTAAATTCAGATTCATTGTACTTAACATTTGTATATCCAGGAATGTTCGCTTGCACTTTTTACCGGTAAGAGGTAGTACATCAAAAATGGCACGAACAAGGCACGAAGCCATCCATCGGGAGGTGCCAATTCAAAGCAAAAACGGTTCCCTGATTGGCTGCCTATTGGAACGAGTCAGATATTGGTATCAAAGTACCAATGCAACGTATGTACGATACGCAAAATTCTTGCATTGACCAAGGCCAAGGCGCCTTCCATGGCAACATGAAGGTGTCTCTAGCCAAGAAAAGGTAAGGCAAGGTTGGCAGGAAAATGGCCTTCACAGCCGAGCAAATGATGCAAAGATGCAGACACCGCTTATACAGCGAACGACACTGTGCTAAACCTCCGAAAGTACTGGTTACAATGTACAATGGACCTTCCAGTAAGTAAATCACGTTTTTAGGAGTAAGTCGCGGCTTATTGCACCGATACCTACCCCTTGGCATATTCCGTGCACATTCGAATACTATTCGTCCATTTTTGAAGACGCGAACAAGTACAGCAGTTTGTCCGTGCTGTGCCTTCGTTCGATTTGCCATTTTTTGTAGGCAACGACGGACGAGCTCTTGGACTTCATGGTACGAATTTCATTATACTATTTTGATCCGTCATGACCTAACGCCTTGTTTTCAAAATGCAATCGACTGATCAAGCAGGAACTACTACCGTACAAAATCGCTGGAGGGCTAAAAATCCATATATATCTACAGAATCATGTCACTTCAAGAGTTGTGTTGTGAATTGTGAATAACTAACATTGAGAGAGTATAAATTCATTTTCTATTTGCCAAGGGGCTCGTTTAGAATGAAATTGACAGAAAGCCCCCTACCTTGTTGGCAACGAAAAGTCTGCGTTGGTTCCGCATGGTGATGTTACATTGGATCTGCACTTCACAAAAGGTAAACTGCAAGCACTTCTATTCAAAACCTTTAAATTCGAATGATCTTGACGTAGCTGATCAAAATTGACAGCAAGCGACGGGACTTTGATGAGACCTGCGCTAGCACAAACAATTGATTTGGTTGTCTAAGGTTTCGGCAGTATAAAGCTCCCGCAATTTGTTCAAGCATACGCCACCAGCCTAGGCCGTCACTCCTTGATCGCTAAGTATATTGTATACTGTATTCTAATATTGGCTTCTGCAACTTTCCTAGCTTTAGGACTTCAACTCGGTAGTCGTTGGCTTCTTCGTTCAAGTGGTAGCTGCCATAGATGAGCTGTCGCATGAATTCCACGAGAGGCTTCATGTCCGTACGCCGTTGCCTGGAAAGACCGCATATTTGGCCCCATGGGCGTGGTGCCTATGTATACCACTCGCACCACAAGGTCGAAGCTATAGCTGCATCGGCACAACATTTCCTTTCTGTTACTTCAATCGAATCTTGGACGGAGCTTTTTCCCAGTTTCTATTTTGCAGTGGCCGCGTTCTCAGTCAACTCCAATGTCCCTTCAACATGCATAAGCACCTCTTGATCTGCTCGGTGAGAACAGCGATAAGATCACTGCTTTACATAAGGTGATAATGTAGTCACCTCCGAAGCTTTTTGAGTTGGCACTACCTTTTGAATTGCGTTGCCCATGCCACAATCAGGTCAACACCAGCATCCTTGGCAGTTAGGTGATTCTTGACATCGAAGGGGATATGCTCGCAGCGCTATCAACTTTGAATACGACCGTAGTACAAACTTCATAAGTAGTGATACTACTTCATCTTCACGTTGTACTTGGCGTCTTGCATTCCCATGCATCCAATAAATACGTTCTTTTGAACTCGGTTAATTGCTTCCCGAGTGGTTGAGTCTAGTGACCTTAGTGACACTACTACTTCACCTATACGTTGTACTTGGCGTCTTGTATTCCCATGCATCCAATAAAAACGTTCTTTTGAACTCGGTTGATTGTTTCACGAGTGGTTGAGTCGAATTCAGCAAACTTAGGATACGCAATAGAAGCACTAACGGGCCAAGTACTCAACACACGAGCCACATTTTGGTCATTGGATGTGTTGAAGGCAAAAGCAAATGCCTTGTTGTCGCTGGCATGTTCCGACTCCCACAGTCATAGATCCATTGCGGTGACAAATCGGATGAACTGTTGGTATGCTGGGCACCACCACGGCGAAATGAGTGTGACGTCGGCTCGGCAGCAATACCAGCAGTTTTCGAAATACGATTCAATATCTGATTGACGTAGCTGTGTAAAACGGTAGAGCAGCTGCAGAGTTCTAATTTGGTGGCACTGCAGGCGACACCATTGTAGAGTCCAAATGTAAAGGATCGAGCAATTCGAGCAATGGTGTCGAAGAAATTCAAGCGGACTGAGCAACATGTCCACTTGAAGGTGACCAAGCAAAGACGCACTGGGCGTAGCTCCAGGACCAACGCTACAGAAGTTGCGGTGAGAGGGCAAACAAGGAAGTTATCGTGATAATACAATGACTACCCTTGTTCTTCCAAGTCTTCATGCGCAATAGGCGAACAATCAACGCACTGCCAACAGTAAGTGTTAGGTTTGCCACTAGTAGCAAGGACGATGCTAGTCCGAACACGTACTAGAGCAAACACAAGAGAGTAGCGTCTTGATAATCAGTGGCCGGTACACCGAAGCATATTGGTACAACATCAGCGGCCGCAAGTGCTCTTTAGTACACGCCGCTGCTTTCTTTACAAAGCCATCCGAGTTGTGCTTGAGGCAGTAGCGATCAAGTGTTGTGCCGAGCTTGAGGAGCCTTGCAATGCTGGATTCGGTTGTTATTGGTCAATCAACCAATAACAACCGTTTCACATGACGGAAAAACGACATGACCGAATTGGGCGCCAGTTGCTGTCCGTTCTTCATGGTGAGGAAAGCCAAGTAGAACCCAAACTTGTTAATCACTCGTTCAATATCCAAACCAGAGGAGTCGAGTTCAAATTGACAGTAGATATATTCCATAGTTACAATTCTTCAGCTACAAAGTACGCGAAGACACATTCATCGCGGTAGCCTTGATCTTAGACTTGTTAGCAGGTACAATGGTTTCGGGGTTTTGGATTCCCATGTTGGTGACAGGAAAATTGTCAATGCAACGTGTCTGGACTTGCCAGAATATTCTTAGTATATACTCGATGTACAGAAGTCCCCTGGAATAGCGAACCCACCATAAATTTATATCCTTTGAGAATTGATATGAGAAATACATAACTTGAAAGAGGTAATTCAAATTTTGCAACAATAGCATGACCAGATGTTGATACACTTGGTGATCTAATGCCATCACAGTCGTCGAGGCTACGACTGACCGTCGAGCAGAAACGCGCTCTACTCCAATATCATGAGTCGAATCCTGCGATTCATGGTGCTGAGTTGCGTAGATGGGACCGTACTACATTTAATCTCCCCCGTGACCCCCCTATGTCGACAATGTCCGGATGGCTTAACAACTTTTGTGAGCGCGAGCTCACCAATGTCACCAATCCCTCACGTAAAGCAATGCACCAACCTCATCTACCCGCCATTGAAAGTCAACTTATGTCATGGATACGTAAATGCGAGGAGTGGCATGTTCCAATCGTAAGTGGACCGGCCATACGTGCAAAGGCGTTGAAACTGCAAGCTCAAATGCTTAATGATGCATCTTCCACCGACGATGATGAACGACTCAACACCATGACGTTTTCCAACGGCTGGCTCCATCGATTTCAAATGCGAAACGACCTCAAGTCTCGACGTGTGTATGGTGAAGCTACCTCGGTGAGCCAGCATGACGTTGAGGCAGGAAGAAAAGTGCTGCTCAAGGTGACAAGTGACAAATGTAATGAAAATGCATCAACTAAATGTGTATGGTGTGCGTTTTGTCTTCTGGAGGTTGCCAGGGTATCAACCCCTCCTGAATTCGAGCTTGAGGTCCAATTTGCCATCCGAGTGCTATTGCACAAAACCATATGGAAATTACTTAACCAATCAAGTTGAAGCAACCCATTGAAAATACCTTTTAGATTTTATAGTCTAATACCTCTAATAATGGATTTGTACCACGGGTTCGTTATTCCGGGGGACTTCTGTACTGGTGTTGTCCGCCATAAACAGGCATTGTCTTGGGTGAGGGGTGTTTGAGTCGAATACAGGTAGTTCGACCATCCACAGGTAGTATTGGTTGATATGGAATGCTCCCCGAATTCTGTCGGACTATTCGGCAATAATGATTAGCACGGCCAATTCTGGGTGGTAGGTACCACAGTGATTCACGTACACACTCACCTATTGTATTCCCATTTCATCGGCAAGCACTTGTGGTGGTACCTGACCTGTGTTGCGACCTTCCAGATTCGCTGAAGTTCTGCAGCATGAGTTTCGTGCACTCCTCCAACTTAATATCTCGACGCTGCTTTGCAGGGGGGGCTTGTTTACAGTGAACCGGGACAAAACTCGCAAGCGTTGTACTCGCGAGAATTTTAAGGGTTGAATGCAACAAGTGCACCCATGAGCAGTGAGCGAAAAAGGACATGGATGATGTTACCTATATATATTCTGGCATTAAGCCACAGATTGGCCAAATCAATTTGGCAAATATTCTATTTTTACTCTTGACCAGGG
>NW_008580209.1:206185-207146 GCF_000520115.1 Aphanomyces invadans | reverse complement strand
TTCAGGAGGATGGCGGTTCCAGGCATTTCAATGTTTGAAATTGACAGTGGCTCAAATCAACCAATCAGAGAACTCCAATTTCACTTTTGTATATGTCCAATCATAGGTCGATATACAGCCTGAACCACCAATCCGAGGTCACGAAAGACGCTAAAGCATGTTTAGCCAATCATGGACTAAGAAGCAATTTTTCTTCGGGTTTTGTGTGTGAAATTATCCCGCTGTAAATTTAATGAGGTGCAATACTAACGACTCTTTTCCCGGTTAGCAGGAGCTGCCGCCATCTGTAATTCTCTGCCGATTAGTGTTTGTATCGCGGCAGAGTAGGAAGATCTGGTCGATTGACGATCATCAGATGGATTCCTCTTTTCATGATTCATCGGGGCACCCTATCCGCCAAACTGAATTCGTTGAAATCGCACTTGGTGCACTGTTGCGGTTTGATTCCGAGTTTCGACGGTTTGACGCGCCGTGATCATATCCGCTACTATTTCGACTTCTATGGTCATCATGATTCTTTATGATCGGATTGGTGGCCATCTTGACGTTCAAAATCTTTTGCGCGACACTGATCGAGTCCACGACTGTGGTCACATCCACGGCTCAGATCGTCCACGATACATATCTCGTCCACAGCTGGGCTGGCGCGTTTGGCTCTTGAACCGTGCGCGACTCTCGTCACGAGTCTCAGGCTAATGCTTCTTTCGCAATCACGTTGAGACTTCCGGTCATCATCGTTATCACTGTAGTCGTGGATACTTGTTGAGTGTATGACGCTCTTCTGAGCATGCACGTTCCTGCGCCAGCACCTCACCTTTCCCAGTTGATTTGCTTTGTTTGGTAAGGTACAGCACAATGCAATAAGGTCACGCCATTCAAATACATATGGATCCCACTGAAATTGAAGTTGTCGTGGGAGTAGCGGCTGAAAAGTCCAGGCAATTTGTCAGTTACAGTCAAC
>NW_008580209.1:198071-198781 GCF_000520115.1 Aphanomyces invadans | reverse complement strand
CGAATCGACCCACTTTGCAACGAAGCAGGCATTGTTGTGCGCATGGTAACTGGCGACAACATCACGACGGCGAGGTCCATTGCGCTCAGACTACTTCCAAGTCATTCTCAACGTTTTGCGGTACCTCGTGTTACTCTCTCGAGCCGAGTCAATTTGTCGTGACGCTGCTTTCCCTGACGCGACGCCAACGGTCCATTTGTCCTGGTCCGCTCCATCCCATATTCCTGCCACGGCGTCACTCACTGATTGCACTCCTCCGACACAAGGACGGCAGTATTAAGTAAGACAATCGATAAAATTGCGATAATCCACGTATGTTTCACAATATCTGAGCTCATGGCTGGTTACGTTCGGACACCACGGTGGGCAAGGCATTCATGAACGCCTTCCTGATCGTTTCTTCGCTTATCGATTCCCACGCTGTGATGGTACGTTCGATCATTTTCATTCGCTTTTCCCCAGCAAAAATCACGGGCACTTCACGCAGCCATAGGGCACGCATCTTTGCCTTCAGAGGGCCAATCACACCGACATCAAGTGGCTGACAAACACTCGTTGTGTTTGCTGGCAGGGGCTCCAGAAACGAGTACAACTCGTCATCCACGACCCGTCGTGCTGGGACGGACACATGGGCTGACAAGTTATCCACCCGCAGCGTCGTTGGGCCGACAAGCTCAAATTTAAGGAGCTCCCTCAGGTAGAAGAGCCAC
>NW_008580209.1:184001-186616 GCF_000520115.1 Aphanomyces invadans | reverse complement strand
AGCTTGGTGGTAATGGGTCTTCATATGTGCTTCGACAGCCAGATTAAGGCGGCAGCTAGCGATTGACGGAGCAGTTGTCGGTGCCACAAACGGATACTTAGAGTTCCACGACCGTAAGAGCCCAAGATGGTTTCCATGTACTCCGCACGTTGTTGAGCGCCGTGCATGACATCAGTGTCCGAGACTTCTTGAAAAGCTTCATCCGACACACCACTAACGGGACAGACAGCAACACTTGTTGAAGAGCGCCATGCTGCATGTAATGAGCGATACAATTGACCAATGAAATCACACAAAAAACGTGTCGCAGAACATCTCCAGCTGACAAATGCTGAACTGACTGGTTCCCTTTGATTAAGGGGGAATCGAGTCTAAAACAGTCCTACGAGGCGCATTATGAACAAACTATTCATGCACTGTCCGGGACTTGGTCATCCCGAAGCCGTTGCCGCCGTCCAGGATGCTCCCTCCTAAGAAAGTCCTATAAGAATGCCTCTGGTGAATGCTGCGCACTCTGGGCCCTGGACACCAGACCCATCTTTTTCGGGTGCACGCAACAGAACCTCAGCGCCGAGCAGCGTCGAATCTACGAATGCTCCTTGAGTTGGCATAGCGCGCAAAAGATTCCTGCTATGCCCATGACTTACTTCTTCGATATCTTGAATTGATTCACAGTTAAATTTCGTAGCGGAGCCTGTGGAACAGCTGTGCAACAATTCGGCATTGATCGCTTCCGTTCACGTGCGGTAATTGCTCCATCTATTCGGTCGTGGAGGCAAGTCGTTCCAATGTTTGGTCCTTGAGGGAGATGACGCTTTGAACTCGGTTTGCACTTGTTCACTTGTCGAGGCCTCGGAGAGCCATCATGACTACCACTGTTACACTTCAAGAGTGGCACTTCTGACGTCTACTGTGGTACGACCCGATATCCGTCTTCGGTACGCGGGTCATAATATAGTCAAAGTCTCCACCGAACCGTCGAATGCTTCCTGCAGGATTAACACAGTGTATGGTTTGGCGGCATTACAAACGAAAGTGAAGTGTGCGCATTGTCCCTTCACACTACGTAGTTCTATTTTTGGAGAGGTTTCAACCGCGATCGATCTGAGCCATGCCACTTTGATTACTGCTTATTGTGGAAGATGCATTTAGCATAAATCTCTCATTTCAGAATTTTCTGCAAAGGAAGCATGTGTTGTACCATGCGATGTATTCGTCCAAGTTGGTGATTAACCTCTATTTCAAGAGAACTGGTAATATGAGTGTTGTGAACCCCGTTAGATTGTGCGGTGGTAAACCCGGTCTGGCTGTGCAGTTAGCACAGAGCGGTGGGGTGGATATGTTCAACAAACACTTCTGTCCTGCTTCAAGTATACTGTACGACATGTTGATTATTGCTTGATTTGTACAGGATGTCTTGTTGTTCATTGAAGAGAACCAAATGTATATAACTAAGTGGTGATGTTGTCGGGCTTTCTGTTCATTATACTTGATATGAGTGTTTCCAAAACCTGCAATTTACCTTGAAATATTGAAGCAACTCTGCTGTCGATGGCAACTAGTCTCGGCGGTGAGGACTCCAAATATGCTTTGATGTCGAAAAGAAGCGTTCCATGACTTTGGAAATCGGTGGGATGTAAAGCCGCAGGTCGTCGTATATATTGTGCTGATCGTCTAGTCGGGGTCGCTCTTGAACCTTGGCTTCATATGCCACCTCGCTTCAAGACTCCGAGTCCCACGCACTCGCGCATCGTGCGTTCGTCTACTTTCGAGTTCTTGAACTCAACAGCGCCGCATTGCCTCCAAGCGTTGCAACTTTTCAACGGAGTCCTCGAAGCCCTTGGACTCAACAATCGCAGGCACCCGAACTCAAGTAGCTGGTCATGGCAGGAATATCTACTACCGTCTGGTCGAAGTACGCTCGTGAAATCTTCATTGACACATCATTCCATTGAAGCCGTTTCGTTACTTGTCCATGTTTCAGGGTCGAGTTCTCATAAGCAATCATCAGCTTTATGCGAGTACCGACGCTATATCGCCGCTGGACGCGCTGTGGGAGGACCGGTGTTGGCATCAAAGTTCAAATTGCGAGGGATTTTCGAATCGACCAGTCACCTAGCGTTAAAAATTCAATGGGTATTTATCCAATCCCTGCGTGAAATGTAATTGTGACTATATTTCGCCGAAACGGCTTGCTCATCGGATGCTCAATTTTATTCGAGTACCACTTTGTCGTGCTTTTATCAAGTCGACTGTACAGATATACTGTACGTACACGCTTGCGATCTTCGTCGGCACGCATCACGTCTTTTGCCCCGCGCATTTTCGCTCGTCGCACTTGGTCATGAACTGGTCCACGCGTTGCGTAACATCTCCGCTCCCATATTTAACTTAACACCATGAAACAACTTGCGCAGGTCTGGGTCGACTTCATTCATGGGCTTCTCAGCAATCTCATGTATCTTTGCTCTGAATTTGGCTTCAGTTTGGTTGTCCAAGTTGTCGCCCATGTTCCACATTAATATCAAGGTTTTGAGGAGCTGTTTGTTCTCAAAACAGAACATATACGTGGCAGCGTGCTCGAAAAACCATAAGTTCTTGCGTCATGTCTCGTC
>NW_008580209.1:170936-171882 GCF_000520115.1 Aphanomyces invadans | reverse complement strand
ACATCCAGTGGGCACAGCAAGCTTTCAGGTAGGCGTCCTTGCCGCGCTTGTTTCTCCTTGGCCTGGTGGGGCACCTTGTAGGCATTGTCGCCCCGCGTCTTGATCATGCACACCTGGAGCGTGAGAAAGGTACGATCCAAGCGCTCGGAGGGATAGTCGACGAAAGCGGCTTCCACGTTCGCCACCAGCTCATCCACGTTGCGCGGTTGTAGTGACTGTATGGCAGCGAAGAATCCCAGGTCCAGGATGTTCATGTCAGGTGAGTTTTCTGGCTGCGGCACGATCGTGAACGTCCAACCTGCAGTGCTGTAGTTGGCGAAGGCAGCAAGAACCGTCGCATCGAATGGGGTGACATGCGCCCGGGCGTTGTCGTGCTGCAGCTTCACGTTCCAGTCGGGACAAGGCCACTTGGCGACAATCGACGGCAAGACTTTATCGATGAGGAATGTGCGGTACACGTCTTTGGTCACGACAACTGACTTCGTTTCGTAGGTCCCTGCTGCACGATTGGCACTGTCTCGCTGGGCTTGGATGGACTCAACAAAGGGCCACGTTCCAAGCTTGCCGTCCCACCACATGCCAGTGCTATCAATGAAACGTGGCCGTGCCACAGCACTGAGGAACGTCACTTTAGTAATATACCTCTTCAACTTGCACGTTTTGGTTCGTTTTCTCCGGGGACCAGGTTGTATTTTCGCGCGGTTTCGGTAAGGTAAAACCACTTCTCGTCCAGGTGAACAAACTGTATCATATCGTTCAGCTCCATGGTCGCCCGTACCATCTTGAACGCAAATTTCGTGCGGCAGTATTTGTTGGCTTCAGTCAAGAACGGACGGATGGCATTGGAATGCGAACGAAATAGACCCAGCTTAAGGTAGCGGTGTAGAGAACCGCGGCTTATTCCTATAGACCCTGATTGTTTGCCTTTGCAGAAAGTAAATGCTGT
>NW_008580209.1:160378-161888 GCF_000520115.1 Aphanomyces invadans | reverse complement strand
AGCCCAAGATGGTTTCCATGTACTCCGCACGTTGTTGAGCGCCGTGCATGACATCAGTGTCCGAGAGTGCTTGAAAAGCTTCATCCGACACACCACTAATGGGGACAGACAGCAACACTTGTTGAAGAGCGCCATGCTGCATGTAATGAGCAAACAAGGATACATAATGCGCGTTCTTCTGGGTCCAGCCGTCAACTATAATACAGAAGTTTCCCGTCAGCTCCTGTGCAATTGCCTCTTCGACTTTCACGGACACCCCTGCATATATTGTTTGAGTGTTTTGGAATTTGGACCCCGAAACCCTGAAGAACTTGAGTGAGAAGTTGTCTTCACTCACCCATTCCAACGCCTTGAATATTTCTTGGCTGGGCTAACTGTTGACTGGCGCGCCCTCTGGATGGATTCCGACGTTTTCCAACGCACCATTGTGTCATGCCATCCTGCGTGCTTGCTGTTGACATACGTGAACAAACTGGTCGGACCAACTGTCTTCTGGACAATAGAGTTGAGTTGCATGGTCGACAGATTACGTTTTTGATACCCGATGCCATTTTCGATCGTAATCCTATGTGTCCTTGAGAAGCAAGCATGCGCGTCCTTGGTCTTGAAAGCTGCGTTCTCGTCGGCTGGCATGATGAGAGATTGCTTGGAGTCCTTGGCGGCAGGCATTCATAAGTGGAAATAGAGAGAAGGATACATGCGCAAAACTATTCATAGGGAGCGGTCATAATTGCGTCAATTTAGCAATAGAATCTACTTGACGCTTTTAGAATTAACAATGGAGTCATTGCAGAGCTAGAATCAGTGGATGTCCTTCCCTCTGGATAATATTTACTACTCCCTCCGTCCCATTTTACTTCCGTAGATCAGAAAATGGATGTACGGCGCCTTGATTATAAACAAAGCACCTTCAAAAATTTATTCCACACATTCATTTTCAAAGGTGTAACGATACAATTGACCAATGAAATCACAGAAAAAACGTGTCGTAGAACCTATCAAACGGCGAGATATGGCAAATCTGACAGTGCCATTCGATTCCGGAGGGGGTTTACCTCAGCACGCATCGGTACGTACTTAATCGTCATCTTCTGATCTAAGATGGCTGAGTTGGGTCAAGTCCAATCTCAGCCATCAACTCATCCATCGTTTCGTTGTCACTCAGGGCAATTCGTTCGAGCTCTTGTGCCAGCTCGTCCATGCAGCGCGCCTCATGCAGCTCTTCAGCAACGACCCGCTCCATTGCGGTACGATCGACGGCGTCCAGCTCGCTCTTGACACTGTCGTAGACATCCAGTGGGGTACAGCAAGCTTTCAGGTAGGCGTCCTTGCCGCGCTTGTTTCTCCTTGGCCTGGTGGGGCACCTTGTAGGCATTGTCGCCCCGGCACTTCAGCGTCTCGATCATGCTCGCCTGGAGCGTGAGAAAGGTACGATCCAAGCGCTCGGAGGGATAGTCGACGAAAGCGGCTTCCACATTCGCCACCAGCTCATCCACGTTGCGCGCTGACG
>NW_008580209.1:154288-155568 GCF_000520115.1 Aphanomyces invadans | reverse complement strand
GGCATCAACATCAATTTTCGAATTCCTCTTCTTTTTCTTACAATTCGTCATGCAATCCTTAAGAAAAATCAATTCATCGAAGACTACGATGTCCCTTCCACTGCATGAGGGCATGAGAGCACTCGAACCATCTAGCTCTTCTAGTTGCGGCGGAGAACTGCAAACGATGTAGATGCACCATCAGGAGTCCATGAAAGGACAAACCAATCGTCGTTTGGGGTCGTCAGACGCCGCGGGGTTTCGGGATTCCGGATATCGTACGATGATCGTATCCGGATTTTAACCCAGTGCCAGTCAATGTCCAAAAGGTCACGAAATCAAGGCACGGAAGATGGCGCTGTTCCGAGCGGCAAAGAAGCACATGGACATCATGAACGCCGACCTGGTCGCTAGGGATGACGACCACGACTTGTCGGATATGTCTGGCGAGGAAGGAGAAGAAGATGCCGACGAGGAGGGCGAGGAGGAACTTCCCACTGGTCAAGATTCCGATGAAAGCAATGAAGATCCATTCGTGTCACGGAAGGAGGTGGACGCCGACGAAGAAGAGAGCGAAGGCGAGGGCAACAAAGATGAGGAACGTGCAGCATTTTTGGATGACTTTGTTCCAACGACACTGGAGGGTCGAAATGCGTTCCGTTGCAAAGTGTGCCCCAAGGTCAAGCTCTTCAACGAGCAAGATGTGTTGAACCACGTTCAGTCCAAGGTACAAAGGTGTCATGGTGGTAGAGCGCGACGTTGACTTTAGTTGTATGCAGAAACACAGGCGGGCGTGCATCACCCCTGAAGAGATCGCACGGTTGAGGGCCCGCAACCAGCGCAAGAACGCCAAGCGCCGCCTCAAACACCAAGCGGAATTGGACGCGAAGAAAGCACTGGCAAACGAAGCGAAAGAGACACAAGCCAAGGAGAAGTCGGTGCAAAATGACGGGAAGAACGTGGATGGAAAGACAGCCAAGTCCACGAAATCCAAGGCGGCGCCGACGACGGACGAGAAAGCGCCAAAGAAAGCCAAGAAGGCTGCCAAGGCATAATGAACGATTTTCTTGAGTCGATTGCCGTGAGTGTCGAGAGGTTCCTGGAGTCTAACGAGTGTTTTTTGCGGGATTGGTCGAGTGGGGTTGGACAAGGTCGATGACGACATCCCACCGTCCGTGAAGAAGCGAGCACCTGTGGCGCGCCGCAGCAGCCTGCGACGACTGCTGTCCGGGGGTGGCGCATTTTGCTGGAAGATGCCAGTCTAACGTAGTAAAAAGGGCACACCGCCAAGGCACCGCATC
>NW_008580209.1:118475-153509 GCF_000520115.1 Aphanomyces invadans | reverse complement strand
CGCGTCAAGCTGGTACCTCTGGGTGGGCTCGCGTGGTGGTCGAGTCTGTTGGGAGTACGTGAGCATGGGGACGATGAATTTCACGTACGCTCGGCTTCGACGTCAGCGACGACGCGGTTGGTGACCATAATGCGAAATCCGACTTGGTCGATCTGGTACGAATCGACGGCCGAGCGAATTTTCTCCAAGTACACCGTGGGTGAGTCGTTTCCGAGTCGAGGAGGGACCCCGAGGAGCATGCCCATCGTTTCCAACGACGCTTTGCCATCGCACGTGAGCGGCGCCAGCGCCAAGTCGGTCGACCGGACGAGCGTGATCCCGGTCGACACTTCGTCGAGGATCATGCTAGACACCAACAGCATGACACGACGACGACATGTCAAAGGGGGTGCACCAGCTCACGCCATGCGTCCGCATCTGGCCGTCGGTCAGCGGAACGATTTCGTCGTGGGAAACGTTGACGATTGTAAAGACGACTTGGCGGGGGGACGGGTCGAACCGGCGCAAGATAGACTGCTTGGACGTGCCGAGGAACGGATTGATCGAGTGAAAGTACACCAAGTCGCTGTCGACCCACTCGACCATCTACAGTCGACACCATAGATACGGATGCGACGGCGGGGTTTCTCTCGTACGGGCGACGACGCAATGCCTTGCGTAAAGAGCTTCCAGTACCCCTTGGCCACCTTGTCGATGCTGGCAAACACAGTGACCTGCACGCGCGAGCTCGTGCCGTCGACGACCTCGTTCGCTTCGTCGCGCCAAGTGCCACCGTCGACGGGCGACGTGTGCAGTGTGATTGTGACCTGGTCGTCCCCTTGGAACGAGTGATTCGGATGCTGCAGCACGGCCATGTGGAGCGCTCTCTCGGTGAGCCATCGGTACCCCTGGCGTCTGCACACCGGGTCGGCCACGAGCGTTGTTTCCATCCACGACGACCGCGAGAAGTTGGCCTAAACACGGTCGATGACATCGATCGACGTGGGGAAGCAGGGTACAGGGAGGGGCCGCTGCGCGGACAGCCACACTGCAAGCTCGCGAATGAGCCGCGTGCGCGCTTCGACGTGTTTGCGCAGGCGGTTCGAGTGCGACAGGAGCACATCGGTGGCCATCGCGAACGGTGCACGATAGCTTCGAGTGGACGGCGGCGCCTGTCGAAGGCGCTCCAGCTTCTTTTCCAGGTACTCGATCTCGACTTGGAGCTTGTGGGCGTCGGATTTGAGATTCGCGCGAAACGTGCGCATGCGCAGCCTCGCCGTGACCGCATTCGAGTCGCCCATGGTCGATGCCGACTGTGATCCAATCAGAGCGACGGAAATGCCAGCTCGGTCATATGGATAGTGGGCATTTTCGTGTGCAACCCGTCGAGTGAGTCGGCGAATGGCACTCACTCGACGGGCGTCCCGGCTCGAGCGGGTGAACGTAAACGTGTGGCAGCATGGGCGACGATGCAGCGACTGCTTCCCGATGACTTTGACACGTGAGAGGGAGGAGACCGAGGACGTGTCATGGCTGTCATTCGTCATCGAGTGTGGCACCTATGTCGCAGACAGCACACGTGACCGACTTTTGAGGGAGCGCGTCCCATAGGACCATTCTAGCATCGCGTTTTCGTGGAAAGATCACATGATTTGGAGCCACGCGCCTGTGCCATCGAGGCGACGCCTAGTCAACAAAGGGAGTACACGGGCTTGGTTGCGTGTACTGCTTACTGTGTTTTGCGATCGTGGCCGTGGTGGCCACGGACGATTTCTCGATGGGGGCATCCTGTGTGTCGTCAAGCAGCTTGTCATGCACGACAGTTCCACCCAACGCAGTCTGGATGGCCATCGCCCCCATGTGACAACGGGTCCATGCATCAGCTGGACTTGTGCACGTCGTGTGTGTGTGACTACGTTCCGGTATTCGCGGGCGACTGCATTGAAGGTGGCGCCCACCGTTGCGTGGCTGTGGGACTCGGAGGCAGCGTTAGGCGACGACTGGTCGTCGTCGGTGTGACTTGTCGACACGATCGAATCTGCCATGGCCGACCCGCGCAAGAGGGATGTGGTGCGCGCGTTTGCAGAGCCATGGGCACACAAGGCCTCGCTAAACGGGATCGACCAGCACGTTTGGTTGCATCCACAACCTGGAGGTTGCTCGAGGTTTTGATCCCACCTAGCGAGCGCCCGCTGCAAAAAGGAAAAGGGCGCGTGCGGTGGCCGCAACCTCTGCATCCACGCAGAGCGGCCGTCTCACAAACGAGGTGTGACCTGCCAGGGTGAAGGGCGGTCGGCGACACGCCGGCAGTGGGGATTGTCTCGTTCCAGCAAGCTCTGCAGCTTGTCACTGGAGCCTTGACACGATTGCGTTGAGCTCGTCCATGTCGGCGCGGGCGATCGCTCGGTGCTTGCAGCGGTTTTTCTTGTTGAAGTGGATCCGTAACAGCCAATCACAGGGGGCAAGAGAACGAGCCAATGAAAATTCAGAACGCACGAAATGCTGGCGGAGGAGACGGCGCGCGGACCGCGTGTAGACGAGCTGCCGATGCGGACTTGGACGAACGTGGTGAAGCCGCATGACACGCCATGAACTGTTTGGCACGAACGTTGCGACGACAGTGTCTCCCACGGGATCATCATGTGTTGTGTTTTTGGTTTGCTCGCATGGCCGAATTGCCCGCCGTCGTATCGTCAGGCGTTCGTCGTGGGCGAAACCCGACTCCTCGAAAATGTCGAAGTGGTGGGGCGACGGAGGCCCATCAAGGTGCTGCCCTCTTCCGGTGCTGCTCGAATGATGCATCCATGGGCGTCGTTCCCCGGTCGAACAGGGTCCGTGCGGAAGAAGTCTTGCAGCCCCTCCATTCTCTCGTGGATCAAGGAATATTTGTTCGTGGACACATGCCACCGTTGCGAATCGGCGAATGAGGAACAAAATATTGTTATGTTATCATGAAGGCACAGCCACGACGGCAACTAGCGGGGTGTCTTCACGAGTGACTTCGTCCACAACGGGCTCGACGCCCTTCAAGCGCTCGATCAGGTCTTCCAGGATCGTCCAGACAAGCCAGAGAAACACAGTGGGGGCGACAGCGTACACGGACACGGTATGGGGAGCAGTCGATTCGCGAAAGACCACCACAACCAACGCACTTATACAAAGGAGCGCCAAGGAGTAGATGCGGAAGGCGTACGCAGTCGCAGCAGGAGAAGGCTTGCCTTCGTGGTCATTGTGGGACAGAGAAGTTGTGATGGCGTCCTTGAACGAGTTGGGGACGACGAAGAGGAACGCGAGGGCCGCCACGGCCGCCACGGCAACCCACACGTGAACCACGTCGGCCACAGCTGCAGGGGAGACATGCCACAAGAGAGCAAAGCCGGCGGCGGACACGAGCAGGACGAGGACGCGCCACAGCGAGAACGCAGACATCGGGGGGAAGTTCGAAAATGACACGCAAGGAAGTATCGACAAAGATACCGTGCAGGTAAGCCATCGAATTACTGCTCCTCTCCATCGCCTGCATAGTATATGTGAAAAGAGGCATTAAATAGATGACTCTGGGCTGTGCACAGACCGCGCAGCTGAGAACGGGTCAAGCGTTACCGTACGAAATCGCGCAAAATAGAACAAATGGAGTCGAAATATACACTTTTGACCAGACACAGACAAAATACTTGCGTTCACAAAAGTGCCGCGTCCTCGAGGCAGCTGCCCGCGCCGCCGTGGACAAGAGAGCATGCACATGCATCCCAGGGTCACCGTGAGGGTTTTTTGGCGCTGCACAGCGGGCGTTGCTGGGCTCGGCTACACTACAGGAGAAGAGCATGACCCTTTATGCGGGGCCTAGTCTGGCCTTGTCACACTGTCCAGCCATGGGACGCCCGGTCAGCCACCTCGTCCAACGTGAACTTGGCTGTGGAGGGCACGCATTTCTTCATGTCGGTATTCAACGAGGTCCAACTGGCACACCAACAGTTGGTCCATCGAAAGCATATACCACCGATTCGATTATCGACGGCGACTGCGCGAGTCGCGATCTCGTTCGCGGCTTCTGTCTCGATCACTTCCTCGCCGACTGCTGCCTCTGCTTTCTCCACCTCGCTCACGACTTCGCTCCCGCGGGGTCTTTCGCTCTCGCGACCGCGATCGGCTCGACGCCCGCCCGGACCGTGACGATGGCGCCGACGAAGTCTTTCGGTCCGATTCTTTGTCTATTACAACAAATTGGGATGAGTCGACATGGCGCCTTCTTGTTCCAAAAGGGACCGCCGCGACCTACCTCGGGAGCGAGACCGCGATCGACGATGGTGCTCCGAAGGCTTCCCAGCTCCCCTCGACGACGACGAGGGGACGTCCTTTTCTTTAGGAGGTCGATGTGGAGGAACTTGCTGCGGGGGAGGTCCATTTGCCCATGGTGGCGGCGGTCCACCCCATCCGCCGCCACGTCCACCGCCAGGAGGCCCGCGAAACATGTGTGGTGGTGGGTGGTGAAGATGAGGCGGGGCTTTGCCTAAATATGTCCGCGTGAATGCTTGTTGAGGAAGGACAGAGCATTACCCATGGGGGGAGGTGGCAAGTACGCAGCCAATTCTGCCGCGGCTTTAGCCTTTTCCTTCTCTTCCGCTTCCTTCTCCTGTGCCTTCTTGTACGCCAACTCGCGGCGATTCTGTTGCTGCTTGATGCAGTATTCCTGGGACGGTGGGGTGAGGCAAGAAGGGTCCGTATAGAGGAAGGATGCATACTCTCCATGTGGACTCGTCAAAACCGTAGTTAAAGTAGTCGGAAATGTCGACTCCTGGCTTCCGCCACGGCTTGTCGTCGAGCACGTCAATGTCAACGTCGAATGCCGTGCGGCGGCCACCGATTCCCAAAAGCGCAAGTTCATCAAACGATGGGTCGAATTGCTAGTACGCATCCCATGAGCGTACGCGAATAGCAAACGTTCAGGCAAAGCCCGTTACCTCATGCGCAGGCCGGGCAGCAGGCTGTAGTTGCGGGCTCACATGGTCCCCTCGAACATATCTGTTGTCACCACGGGTGAAGCGGAGCTGGGGCTTGGATGGAGACTCGGTCGAAGCTTTCAGGACTATCGCGATGCCTTCCTCTTCTTCGAGTTCATCCTCGTCGTCGTCGTCTGGTGGAGTGGATGCCGAGACGGTCGCCTCGTTCATATTACCGTACAGCACGACATTGTCCTCTTCTTCTTCCTCTTCCTCCGCAGGAGCTGGAGCAGATGCCCCGCTTTTGGCGGTCGTCCCAGGTTGGTGATTCAACGAAGTCGGCAGGACGTCGTCGCCAAACTCTTCGTCGAACTCCTCGTCCATGCTCGTCGCGGTCGCCGTACAATCGCGCCCGTCCTCCTTGATTGAATACTCGTTTGTACAGGTTTCCCACGCCGAATTCCCTTGTTTGAGGGGATGGAATAAAACCCGTTTTATCCCCGCTCTCGGCAGGTTTGGACGCGTTTATTGCCCCCACCGAGTGTATACCGTGACGGTTTAAACGCGTTGATGTCCCTCGATACAAGCACGACGGCAATTCGGATAAGCGTCCGGATACCGAGGGCATATTTTGTTGGTGTACAGAAGTCGGGGGATTCACGACCAATCGTTGAAGAAAACGAGCGCCGGGCATTTACTTTCGTAAAACCTCCTTGCGTCAGGTAAGCCGCGATGAAGGATCGACGGTCGATGATGGAGCGTTCCGTGTAGAAACATGCCTCACTCCTTTGGTACCCGTGCGCGTACTCGCCACATGTATGCCCGTTCGTTCCGCCACCGCGGTATGATCAATATGTCGACGTACTTGCGTACGTTCAAGGTCGGTGACTACGTCGACATCAAGGCGAACGGTGCCGTCCACAAGGGGATGCCCCACAAGTTTTACCACGGCCGCACTGGACGTGTGTACAACGTGACCAAGCGTGCCGTCGGCGTCCGCGTGAACAAGGTGGTGGGCAACCGCATCATCCACAAGCACATCAACGTGCGTTTGGAACACGTGCACGCCTCCAAGTGCCGCCAAGATTTCTTGGACCGCGTCAAGGCCAACGAAATCAAGAAGAAGGAAGCCCGTGTTACGGGTGTCCGCCTCGCCATCAAGCGCGAACCTACCCAACCCAAGGCCGCGTACACCTTGAAAACCCAAGGGGTGCTCCCCGTGACGTTGGCCCCTCAACCTTTCGTCGACCTGATGTAAGCATGCGACGACAATGGACGGCGGATGGAACACCAAGGAGGCCAGTTAACGAACAAGCGTGTGTTTCGATAATGATACAACGCTTGCGAACCGAGACTCGAACAGGCGCAACTCGATTTCCTCTGCATTGCTGTGTTGAGTTGCCGCACATCACGAGATGTCCAGGGGTGGTCCCACGAGAAACTGGACGGTGCCCACGGACGAATCAGGAGGACGACGTCCGTGGTGCTACAATTCCCTCGGACTGTGCGATGGGACCAGGAAACGAGTTGAAGGCGTGCTGTGCTCACGGATACGATGGTCGGGGTGGACCTCATCATAGTCGTCGGATTAGATGCTCTCGCAAAGCCACGTTACGGCGCGTACCTCGTGCAGGACAACCGCACCCGCGTCGATGATATCAAAGTTTCAACGATGGAAGCTCGTCATGACTCCAGTGTACCATCAAAGAACGGTCTCTTCGATGTACTACCGCGTGTACCTCATCGAGTCCAATATTGCGTTCGTCGGCTCGTCGATCATGGCCGCGCACCCAGGACGTCCAGCGCCGCGAATTGAAGTTGGTGGCATCCGGAAACATTATCCGGATATGCTTGGCGCATGAAAACAACACAAGGATGAAGGTGGTGGCGCTCGTGAGCGGCGGCAAGGACAGCATCTACTCGATGATGAAGTGCGTGTCGTATGGCCATGAGATCGTGTGCTTGGCAACGTTACAGCCTCCGCATGCGAATGAAGAAGTCGACTCGTTCATGTTCCAGAGCATTGGCACCCACATCGTTGAGCACATTGCAACGTGCATGGACGTGCCGTGGGTTTCGCACACGCTTGAAGGCAAGTCTGTGTCGACCGAGATGGGGTACGACACGACAGAAGGCGACGAGGTCGAGGACCTCCTTTTGTTGCTGCAGCAAGTCCAACAAAAGTTTCCCGACGTGGACGCCGTGTCGAGTGGCGCCATCTTCTCCAACTACCAACGCACTCGTGTTGAGCATGTGTACACATTCCCACTCTCTTTGGCGCATCGTGATCGTTTTTCTAGCTGTGCACGGTTGAACTTGACGTCGTTGGCATACCTGTGGCGCCGCGATCAAGCGGACCTCATGCACGAAATGATTGAGCACGACGTGCATTCGATCTTGGTCAAAGTGGCGTCGATGGGTACGGCGCTTGTTGCAAGTGCGAGCTTCTCCAACTTGAATCTTTCGTAGGGCTGAGTCCCAAGAAGCATCTTGGGAAGAGTCTGGCCGACATGCACTCGACGTTTCTCGACCTGGTATCGTCCCGCAGGATGGGAGCACCGTCGACAACGATTCCAATGGTAGCATGACAAGTACCAGTTCCATATCTGTGGCGAAGGCGGCGAATACGAAACGCTGACCCTGGATTGCCCGCTCTACAAGAAGCGCCTCG
Source organism: Aphanomyces invadans (assembly GCF_000520115.1). NCBI lineage: Eukaryota > Oomycota > Saprolegniomycetes > Saprolegniales > Verrucalvaceae > Aphanomyces > Aphanomyces invadans. Next base: position 145,919 of record NW_008580209.1, on the reverse strand, counting down.
TCATGTGCGTCCTGCTCCATCCTGTCTTGGGAATCGATCGATGCTTCCGTAGCGATCAAGCCCACATCCACGTCCACTCGGACGATATGTTTGCTCCAGTCGGGCTGTATTGTATCGACGCGGTCCATCTCGAAGACAAACACGGCGTTGGCCGCCCCGCGGACACTGGCGTCGCACGCTCGTCGCTGCCGCCGGCATTTCTTGCTTCGACCCACCCCCCGAGGTCGACTCCGTGTCCCACCATCAAATCGCATCGCTTCCGAGACCAAGTCGTGGTGTCTGGCCTCGCTTCGTCGACCTCTGCGTTATCGCTTTCGGACAAAGTCCTCGACGTGTTTCGCCAGCTCGAACGTACGTTTGTGCCACCCCATCGAGTGCCTCTCACTGCGCGCCCGCAGACGCTCTGGCACTGCACGCCATGCATTTGAAAGACGTCGTGTTTGTTCATGCATACGTCAAGGACATGGCGACGTTTCGCGACGTGAATGCCGCGTTTGCCGCGAATTTTCCAACGATGCCGCCCTCGCGGAGCTGCGTGCAGGTCCATTTGGCCGACGACGTTGTTCTCGACTGCTGGGCGTCGCGAGCCAAGCGAGAGTTGCTGCATGTTCGCAGCATCTCGGAATGGGCGCCAACCTGCATTGGTCCGTACAGCCAGGCGAACCAGGTCCGCAACACCTCATGCCAAACGAACCTCATCCTCGGCGCTGGGAGTAGCTGCACTCGTCGCTAATCGTCGTGGCGGGGCAGATTCCCCTCGTGCCAGCCACCATGGCACTCTCCGCCGTCCCGAACGACCTCTCGTTGGTACGTGTCATGGCGCTGCGAGAGTTGACTGCGACGACTAGTGTGTGGCGAATGTGCTGGCCGTGCTGGAAGCGTTCGAGTCCAACCTGCGCCATATCGTGATAACCCTAGTGTACAAAGCGACGGAACCGTCGGGACATGCCGAATATGACGCCGTTCGGTCCATGCTCGCGGGGAATTTGCACCGCCGCGACGAGTTCGAAGCCGAAGGAGACAGCGACGAGAGCGACGACGAAGTCGACAAAGTCGACGCCAAGCTCACTTTGTCGGTACGTGAAAAAGTCGTCGTTGGCGAGCGATCGACGGCTGGGTAGAGGGTGTCCCCGATATGCGTGGTGACGGTCCCGGCGCTGCCGAAAGGAGCACCGGTGGAAGTGGAAGCGGTCGCGATGGCCCACAAAGCGCTTCGTCTGTTCGATCCGAAGGGATACCACCAACGTCAGGAGATGCTCCTTCTTCGACCGCGTTGCTGAGAGAAGCATAGGTGACGACCAAGGAGGTCATAGCGACTGGACGATTGTCCCGCGCATGCTGTGCATGGGCTTTGTGTATGGGCCCGTGGGGGACGACGTTGGTTGGGACGTTCGTCGCCACGTCATGCGTGTTTTGGAATATGCCAACATGGCGTGGCACAGCATCCTCCACATGCGAGTGCATTACACCGGCGCGACTGCACCACGTAAGACGAGGTTGCCGCTGCCACTTGGGCTCATTGTGTCGTGGTAGGACTGGCCACGTGCGACGTCCCGATCACGTTTGTGCCTGTCGAGCACATCGCCGCTCCGTCGTCGTCGCCGCCGCCAACTCTTGCGATTCAAGTCACAGCGTACAACGGGGAGCTCATGGAGACCGACCTGTGGCTCGCCAAGCAAATCTAACTCACGATTTCACAATGTTCAAATGTCGCCCCCTGCGTACCTGTATAATCGAATACCTAGACCCGCCTGCCATATCTTGATTTGACGCACGCGATATATGGATTGTTATAGGAATTCAATTTCAACCAATGACATTTCATATTAAGGTTGAATTTCGACCAATCCAATCGCACATGCGCTTGGTTGGTTCGTGGCTCGAATGTGTCGTCGGTGCCAACCACTTTTGAACTTCCCAACAACACCCACCTCTTCATGTACGTTCGGCGCCGACTCCGCTTGTTGGACCTCCCTGCGTGTGCATCTCTCCCTTCCCCTGTGAAGAACGAGAGAGCTGGAAGTCCCTCAACCGGACCCCTTTCTTCAGGAACGGGTCCGTCTTGAGGGGCATCCATTGGAGGCAGATTCCGTCCGTGCGTGTGCCTCCTCATGGAGCCATGCCGACGTTCTGACCTTGGCATCGACACATGGACCTCACTTGTGTGCTTGTGTGTTTGCTCATGTAGCATGGTGCGCATGTCCGTTCTCGCCGATTGCCTCAAGACCATCTACAACGCTGAAAAGCGCGGCAAGCGCCAAGTCCTCGTGCGCCCTTCGTCGAAGGTGATCGTCAAGTTTTTGCAAACCATGCAAAAGAACGGGTACATTGGCGAATTTGAAATCGTCGACGACCACCGTGGTGGCAAGATCGTGGTGGAATTGCGCGGACGCATCAACAAGTGCGGTGTCATCTCGCCCCGCTTCGACGTCAAGCAGCACGACATTGAAAAGTGGATCAACAACTTGCTGCCTTCGCGCCAATTCGGGCACCTTGTTCTCTCCACGACCTACGGCATCATGGACCACAACGAAGCCCGCCGCAAGCAGACCGGTGGGAAGATCATTGGCTTTTTCTACTAAGCGCGTCAAGCTGGGTGGTTAACTCGAGTAATCCCAACACGGGTTGTTCAATATGACGTTGAAAATGTATTTATCTCATCGCGTGCCTGAAGTCGACCGATGTGCCGCCCTCATGCAGTACTGAAGTGAATCGGGCGATGACGAGGCGGTGGAGCTCCCATCACGTCTGCGTTTGGCGCTCTCGCATGCATTTGCTGGGGAGGCTCGATGCCGTAGTAGCACTCGAGGCCATCGTCGTTGGTCAGCGTTACGTCGGCACCTTTCGAGATCAAGTACGCGCCTAACGTCTCTCCGTATCCATACGCAAAGCAAAAGTGCAGCGGCGTGTTGCGCCGTTTCTACAGTCACAATCAAAAAATGCCGTGTCATCGCGACGATGTTCGTACATTGCACGCGTTGATGTTGGCGCCGCGACGGAGGAGCTCCTTTGTCAGCCGCTTGAGACCGTTCTGGCACGCGATAATGAGGAGAGTGTTGCCGTTCTCGTCTGTAATGTCCACTGGCAGTCCATTGTCCAGCACGGTCTTTACGTCGTCCACGCGGTTGTGTCGCACGAGCGAGAACACGTCGACGGGCTTGACAGGCTTTGCGAACGCAATGTCTTTGTAGTATGAGCGTTGAGGTTGCAACGCCAATGTCGGACGGGGAGGAGGACGGGCCGCGGTATCGTCTTCGCGTTCGTCCGAGGAGTACGATGTGTTTTCATGTCGAGGGGTGGAAAAGTCGAACAACTCCGAGTTGCTCGAGGTGGACCGAGCCGTGGTCGCAGCCGCCCCGCGAGGAGACGTGAACCGGTGATCTTCTACTGCAGGAGGTATCGGAGGAACATCTACAAAAGGAACGGCAACGGAAGGAATCGCTCCAATGCGCCGCGCTGCATGGCGCGGCGTTGAGAACTGCGTCGCCATCGCGAGACGATGCAGAAAATAGCACGCAGACGAATTCTATATTTAGACTACCCCATTTTGGCAATTTGGGTCCCAAATTTGGATACATTTTCAGCAATATTTGGCAAATTTTCTGTTCCTGTCAACATGGACTGTTTGGTGCAGGACGCCGGATGCACCGACGCGTCGGGGTTTCGGGGTTGTTGCGGGAATGGAAACCCCCTTGTTGAACGCGCCCCATGTCCCCCGACAACGCCGTCTGCGCGCGACCTCCATGTCGTCGCACTCGGTTCAGTATGCGTGAGCCGGGACCACGAACGACTCCCGAGGCAATCCACATGGAACGCGCGCTCTGATTCTCTATCACAACTCGCGTTTGGATTGGTTCAATGATTTCTTTTTGTCCAATCAAAGCTTCGAAATCCATGGAGTCGACGTTGTACTCTCGCGTCGCACGGCGTTCGCGCGGCGGTCGCGCCGACGAACGCATCGTCCATCGAACGCATCCGATGTGGGTTCACCCTCGTCGCGGCGTTTTCCCGAGCGGCCTACCCAGAGTTCACGTTGGAGCGGTGGATCTCAAGTCCTGTCGATAGACCCCCACGTGCATGGACGACGACTGCAAGCGCGCCACGGTGGAGCGAGTGCAACTGCGCTGACCAGATCAAGATCCATGTCATGCTTGCCATGAAGCGACCCATGGGACATTCCATGCGGCAGGACCTTGATGTACGCGTCGGAGCTGCCGTAGACGGTCATCTACATTGGCGGCGATGCGCCATGGCAAGATCTAGTACTGGATCGTTTGCTCTGGATCACTTGTACCTTCGCCTCTCACAACTGAACGACAGACACCCCGTACATGAACCGCCTTGAAGACAGCTCATCGCAAGTTCAGGAAGGATATGAGTGGCAAGAAGGGGAAAGGCGAGAGGTCCGCGTGCCGCCGCCTCCACCGTCCAACGAGAAGGCGGACTCGTTTCGTCGGGCGTCTCTCTCGCCCGGAACGATGCAATCACTGCCGGACTATGTCAAGGGCGCCGCATGTACCCCCGCTGGTCAATCCAGAATTCTCTCACGAATCGCAGGAAGGTACGGGCTGCCATGCACCACGAGTGGGCAAGCGAACGACAGAGCAGACGATCGAGCGGTCGGACGTGATTGTGAAAAGCCGCCACAATTCCGTTCCAAACTCAGATGCCGCGCAGGCGCGAAAAATTCCACATGGATGGTACCCGAGGTGCACGATGTATGCCATGGAGGTGCGTCCATGGCACACAACATGTAGCGACGGCACGAGTGGGTGGGTTTGCTCGCATCGGCCGCCGTGTGGCGACGCATGGCGGCCGGTGGGTTGCCCGGAGCGAGGATGTCCGCACGTCGCCCGGTGGACCAATGGCCGCGACACGACCGGGCAGTAATCCGCGACTGGACAGTTGTCCGGTGCACGTGCGAATCCACCAAATATTTCAACGCGGATCCGTCACAAGCATTCGAGCAACCGACCATGCGCGCGAGTTCCGCGGCGCTCGTGTGGCTCGCGGCTGCGGCCGAGCCATTCAACGCCCCCAACATCCACTACAACACGGACCATGGCATCGTCCGGCACGTGCTGGACCCTGCGTCGCAAAACACGCCATTGCACTTCAACCAACGACACCTGCGACCCCCGCCGCCGCGCATCCCACCCGAGTTTGACATCTTCATCGGCATCTCGGCGTACCGAGATGGCATCCGATGTGGGTTCACCCTCTTCACAGCGTTTTCCCGAGCGACCCACCCCGATCGAGTGCACGTTGGAGTGGTCGATCAAGTCCTGCCGACGGACCCGACGTGCATGGACGAGTACTGCAAGCTCGCGACGGTCCAGTGGGGCGAGTGCAAGCACAAAGACCAGATTACGATCGATGCGCGCGACGCTGGTCAGTCCCAAGGCCCGACGATCGCGCGCCATGCGCAGCAGCACCTCATTCGAGACGAAGAGTTTTGCCTCCAGCTGGACGCGCACAGCCAGGTGCTTCCGGACTGGGACACCAAGCTCGTCGCCGAGTGGGGTCGCACGGCCAACGAGATGGCAGTCTTGACGACGTACCCTCCCGGGTACCACATGATCGGACCCAACTTGACGTACCCGCATCTGTCGGCTTCCCATCTCTGCGACCACACGGCGCGGTCCGGCCCAGACATCGTTCCATTTGCCACGGGCATTGTGTACGTCGAGTACTCGGAGCGGCCGCAGCTGTCGGCGTTTTTTGGCGCCGGGCTGTCCTTTAGCAAGTGCCATGCCGAGCGGCGCGTTCCCGTCGACAACCAGACCCCGTGGCTCTTTTTTGGCGAAGAGTCGCTCCGGTCGTATGCGCTCTGGTCGAACGGGTACGATTTCTACAGCCCAAGTCGCCATGGGTCGGTGGTGTTTCACAACTGGACGAGTGATCCGAAGAAAGCCAGGTACGACTACAATTGTGGCGGACGACTCCCGCTGACGAGAATCGCCAAGGTTTGCAGACACCGCCCAGGACGATGAGGTCGCCGATCGGCGGCGGCGGCAGGAGGAAGAGAAGAGTCGAAATCGCGTCCGCGCCGTGCTCAAGCTGCCATTTCATGGCGACGTCGACACGACCAACTTTCACGTGTTTTACCGCGGGACCGTGCGCAGCGTCGACGCGTTCTTGGACTTTCACGGCGTGTCGAATGCCAACGTGAGTCTAGACCAAGAGCGATGCCACCAGCTGCACTGGGTGCCGTACGCCCAGCCTGACGATGTCGAGAAGCTGCTGCCGGGGTGGTACATGCACCAACTCATGGACAACACCAGCGCGGCATCGAACGAGGTCGACGATACCAGCCACGCCATCGACGTGTTGAAAGACCAAGTCAAGCAGAGTTTGACCGACGCGTTCAAGGGCCAGCTCGACGCCATTGCGCGCTCGGGCCACAATATCACGAGTCGAATCGAGATGCTGGCGCTCGAGGACGCCGACCAAAAGCACGTCTGGCTCGACCAACTCCAAGAGAAGCTTCGCATCGTGCAGTCGTTGGAGATCCAGCTCGAGAAATTCAACGACCGCACGACCCTCGAGTCGTTTTCGGAGATCATGCCGGCGCTCGTGGTGTTGGTCGCGTTGGCCTTGGTGGCGTTGGCGAACCGATGGCGACGAGCGCTCCATTCGTGTCGAGGGCCGACCAAGGACAACACGAATGGCATGTGATGCGTTGGACGAGAGGCGATTGTCGTCGAGAGGTAGACGCAAGGGACATGTATTCAACGTGAGGCGATGCCATGGCTTTTACCTTTGTCTTGTCCATGGAATGGCTCCAGAGTCCGGGTCCCATGCGTCGCTCGTGCCCATCCCGACGATGCGACCATCGGATTCATGAAGTGACGAGACAAATCGACGGCCCCGCCCTTGATGCGCTCGTCAACAAACGTGGTCTCCACTCGGCCATCCACCAACTCACTCGAAGATCGCCGCGGGAGGACATCCAACATCGAGTGCGCCAACCACACGATTGAACAAGAGCACAGTACTGGATCCACTCCACACGCTGCTGCAGGCGGTGACGACGTCGAGATCGCGACGATCGCGCGGTGACGACGTAGAGATTGCGACGACCGATGGCTCTCCTGGACACTTCTGTGTCAAGTCGTTGGGTCCCTCCATCATTCGCATGATGCGCTCGCCCATGTTTCGCCGCCTGCATGGACGACGAATATGGCCGTCGCCACCGTCCGCCACGTATGCCTTGGGTGTTTTCGACAACACTCTGCGTTGAATCGAAGCGCTCTCGTCCGAGCATGTCGATGGGGACTCGATGTCTTCCATCGACCTGTACATGGAGATGGTTCATTTTACTTGTCACTGGAATAGATCGCAATGAGCGAGTCCGTGGCCCCGGCGGCTAGAAGCAATCGATGCGGGTGAAACGCGAGGCAGCTGACTGGACCAATGCGCTAACGTGGTCGTGAGAGTCGTCGGGAAGACGAGCGACTTACTTCGCCGAGGAAGCCTTCGTGGTACCGAATCAGCGCGAGCTGCTCGCCGTCTTGGCGAAACACTTTGATAAACTGATTGTGCGATCCCGTCGCGTACAGCGGCGCAAAGTCGTGGACAGCCAGCGCCGTCATCGGCGACCGATGGGCCTCGAATGTCTTGACGCTTGCCTTTTGGTAGCGCAGGTCCCACAATTTGACGTCCCCCGACACAGACCCAGACAACAGCTCGTGCTTGGATCGATACAAGTGCGTTCCTGGCACCATCATCATCATCACGGCATTTCCATGACAAGGTCGTACCGACGATCCAACTCGAATGCTCCTTGAGCACCATCGGGGACTTGGCCCCTCGAACGTCAAAGAGCCGCACGGTGCCGTCGCCAAATCCCGCCGCCATGCACCCCATGACGTCGTCGCTGTGCAAACTCGTCACACACGCGTCCGTTTGAGTCGGCACCTACGATTCCGGTCGTTCGCATATTCAGGAGGCAGCACGACCCGTACCGCGATCGTGCACATTTCGTGGTCGAGCTGCCACCCTCGCAACGTGCTGCAGTTGCCGCCGGCAAAAAAGAGACCGGTTTGTTGCTGCCAGGTTGTGACAAGGCCCGAGCCGCGCGTGCCGGGGGTGAGATCGGGCACGGCGGCGAACGCGAGCACCATGTTGGACGACTCGTACACCTTGACAACGCCGTCGTCCGACCCACAGTACAGCAGCGACTGCGTTTCCTGGTTGAGCCAGCCCAACGCTGTCACGCGGGATCTAGACAGAGTGGGGACACGATCGACAGCCACGATGACGTACCCGACCGGGTTTTGGTTGCTGAACTGGAGCACGCGGTCGCTCGAGTCGACATTCCACACTGCGATCTGGTCCTTGTCATCGGCTACGACCAGCACGCTGCACAACATGGTCAGGAGATCCGCGCGCGATCGCAACGTGCCGCACCTGTCGTACGGGTGGAAGACCATGAGCGACGACATCTCGGACTTGCTGTTGAAGACGGCGCTTTGTCGCAAGTGGAGCCCGTAGTGGCGAATGTCTAGTCGGGTATGTGTCACGCGCGATGGCAGACCGAGGACCGCATACCGTCGTCTTTTTGAAGGGCCAAGTGGGTTGCCGTCGCTCGAATCGCGGCATACTTTCGACGTCGGTGCAAATGGAGCTGGCCTTCGGGGCTGAGGGGGTCGGTCGCTTCGTCCGGTGGAGGCTTTCCACGGTTGTATTCGGCGCTCGCCCAAGCGTACAACTTGCTCTGCAGTTGCGTGGGGAGCACGACCGCCGACAGAGCATTGTCGACGCTGGACATGCTGTCCAACGACTGCGACGGCCGCACGGACGACGCAGCGGACGGCGGCGTCTCGAGGTTGGGAAGAGAATTGTCTCGGGGAATGATCGAAGCGAGCGCGGCCGTCGGCACCCGCGTCAAGAGGATCTTGACCAGCGGCCGCAGCGCTGGGAACGGGTCGTTCTGTTGTACTTGCTTGAGCGCGCTCCAGACCGACGCAGCGGACGGGTCCAGCACGCTGCTGTTGTTGGACGTGTCAAAGAGCGCCACATTCCTTGGGTGGAGGACGACGCCAGCATACGCGACGATGCCTTCGCGGCGCACGAGCGGCGACGCGTCGAGCAAGCACCACGAGAACTGCAGCGCGAGGGATAGGTCCTGTCGAGGAAACGCGCCGAGAGCAAACACGGCCGACGCACGAACACTCGGACTCGGATCCGACGCGGCCAAGTGGAGCAGGGGCGGTGCAAACTGCCTCTCGAGCGCAGCGGCCGACGGGAGCTCGAAGCGCTCCCAACTCTTGCCCAACGTGAGGCACGCCCACAAGCGAACCATCGGGTTCGCGTCCGAGAGAAACGGGGTGACGGACCCTACATGCGGCAGCAGCGCTTGCTGGCCGAGGGTGAAGCCATCGCACAGACCGCTGAGCACAAACAGCGCCTGGATCTTCTGTGCGTCGGGGAGGAGAGGCGTGGTCAAGTGATGGAGAAAATAGAGGTGTCCGTCGACTTTGACGAGGTCGACCTGGCACGATTTGTCGAGGGCCATGATTTTGCACCAGATCGAGACAAGGACGTGGCGGAGTTCGGGGGCGGGGCTCTGCAGGAGCTTTTCCACGTACGGGAAGATGCCAACGTTGAGGGTAAGGTTGACGGCATACGGCCCGAGCTCAAAGAAGTCGGTGAGGAGGCACAGCGCGCGAAGGCGCAGCGCTTGGTTGAGCAGCATCTGGAGGATGATCGGGAGCTGCGGTGGCGGCGGTTTGGCAGGGGATCCGAACTCAAGCCACACTTCAAATGCAGTCAGTTGCTCGGCAAAGAAGCGGGAGTGGTGGAATGTAATATCGGCCGATGGACTCGCGGTCAGCACCGTGTTCAATGGCGGAGTCGACGGCGGGGCCATTGGCGATGGCGTGTGCAGCTGGGAGAGGCAGGTTTCCGCCGCCAAGTCCTAGACATGTCTCGAGGGAGTGGCGCGCGACCGACGTCGACGTACCCAGGACCGCCACAGCGGATGGTGCGACGTCGGCGGCAGCGCGGGAAGGGAGCATGGTGTGCACCCTTGCGACTTGAGGATGCGCTCGGCGAGCAAAAAGTTGCGAAACAGCGACGCTACGAGAAGATCCTGGCGAAAGAGTCGCTGGAAGAGAGCGGGAGGGAAGAGATTCCATGCGATGGTGTCGGTGATGGCCGTGAAAATCCAGTTGAGCTCCCCCAACGGCGTCTTTCGGTCAGTGAGTTTGCCTGGCGGCGGTCGTTAGCCCTGTGGAATGCGAGCGGCTGTACCTGGAATGCGATCGATCACACTCGGCTCGAGATGACCCATACTCTTCTCGTTCTGCGACAGAAACCACCGCAGCGCGACCGTGATGGGCGTCGTCAAGCACGATGTAAATACGTCGGCACATAGACTCGGGTGCATCGGAAGCACTTCGTTGGCGCCGCAAGCTGCGAGCAAGATCGCATCCGTCGACCGGAAGTGCTGCAAGAGGATGCCCGCGGCAGAGCAGTCGAACAAGTAGATGCTCGGCGTGCCAACCCACACCTGAAGCTCGTACACGAGGAGCGGGATGTACTGGGTGTAGCTCTTGTTGAACACCCAGATCTCGCCATTCGATGTCGGACGGGGCACGCCGTGGCCGTTGTAGTGGAATAGTACGCGGTCGTGTTTTGCGTGACGCCGCAGAGAGACGCAGAGCTGCTTGATCTCCTCGGCCGTGGGGTCCAGCGACTGCCGATATCGCGCGCGGGGTTGCCACCGCTCGTACTGCGACTGCAGGGTCTTGCCGATTGTCTCGAGGGCTTTCTGCGCTGGCATCGAGAAAGGTTCGACCCAACACTCCTTTCGCGCGCATGGAGTTGGCTTTACAATGTCCGGGGGATCTGTCCCGATGTTCAAACACAGCACGAGAGCCACGTCCATCGTTTTCAGTCGCGGGGTTACCATCCGCCACGGCACAACCTCTGGAGGTGGGTCGCTGTCCTCGTCATCACCCCAGAGAATTTTCGACAAATGCCTGTCTTCCATTGCATACGTCCGCGTCGGTGGTGCGGCACTGCCCCCTTCCGGGGTCGGGAGAAGCATCCCGCCACGTCCTGATGACGACGGTACAAACATGACGGGGAATATGGCCGTGCTTATTCGTCAAGATTCATTTATTAATATCGATAGATGATGCTTTTTGAATTCCACGACAAAAGATGACGAAAAAAAGAACTTTCACAGCCCAAATGTGCCATCGTCTTGAAATTTCTTTTCTGGCTACCGTACAGAGCAGTACTGCCGCAGGTCCAAAGCACTCGACACTCCAAAGCGTGGCGACAAACGAAGCTGGACATTCGATCAGCGCGTACTCCGTGCACAACAACTCGAGAAAGAATATGGACACACGTCACTCTCGTCTCTGAGTGGATTAATTTTGCAAATTTCATCAAAATTACAAGCGAAGGACAATATATATCCAAATGGACAAATTTTTCTCTTCTGGCGTTTATCTGGTTAAAAAGTGCTAACCCCGAAACCCCCCGAAAAATCCAGACTCGGTAAAGAAAAGATGAGTACTAGTAGCATATGTATCGGCAACGGCATCCACGAGGGGTGTACGTGCACGACCGGTGTTGCCCTATGCACCGTGCGGCACTGTCACTGCCAATGCATCCGCTTCGTTTGTTTCACGTTTGTAGCAGGAGCATCTAGGGTGTAGTAGATTTTTCTGTGAACGATATATTCTTCAATATATCAAAAATAAAAAAATACTTGTTCGTTAGATCCGGTTATCGAGAATGTGTTGACGGAATGTTGTCATGAGGCGCACCATGTAGTGGAGATTATGGAGCGTCGCAAGCATCATCGCGGTCGGCTCTTTGGCCTTGAAGAGATGGTGGATGTACCCAACCGAGTGCTGTGTACATGCTGGGCATGCGCACTCTGCATCAATAGGGCCCTTGTCCCCGGCGAACTTGCCGCGCACGACGTGGAGGGGGCCGCCTCGCGACGCCGAAAACAGCGTGCCATGTCGACCGGCGCGAGTGGGGAAGCACGAGTCAAACGTGTCGATCCCGAGAGGGACGCACTGGTGAAGCGATGGTTCATCTGCGATGCCGAGGAGATGGATCGGCTTCTCGTCGGGGAGGAACGGCCGCAAGAACGTCAGCAAGTCCATCATTTCGGTGCGATCTTTCCCCATGCTGCCGCCAATGGCGTGGCCGTCGAACGGGAGGGACGAAATGTACTCGGCGCTCATGCGTCGCAGGCGTTGGTCGATGCCGCCGTGGACGACGCCGTACATGGCTTGCTGATTGACGTGTTTCAGATGTTCATGAAGCGATCGCGCTTCCCACCGATGGGTGCGCATGACACTGGTTTCCTGACGTGCATGCACGAATGGAGTGGGGAATCACGGCAAACGGACGACTTACAAGTTTGTCTGGCGTGATGTGATATGGTGGCAGCTCGTCGAACGGGATAATGATGTCGGCGCCGTAAGCTTTCTGGATTTGGACACTGGACTCGGGAGTGAGCGAGATGCGGCGGCCATCCCGATACGACTTGAAAACCACGCCTTCCTCGGTGATCTTGACCACGGCCGACGTCGGGTTCGCCGCGCGGTACTTGCTGTGGGTGGACGACTTGCCCTTGAGCTCCTCGTGCACCGATCCGTACGCTAGTGAAAACACTTGAAAGCCTCCGCTGTCGGTGATGATCGGGCGAGAACGATTCATAAACGTGTGGAGCCCGCCGTGTTGTCGAATCACTTCAGGGCCGGGTTGAAGGAGCAAGTGGTACGAATTCGCAAACATGAGCTGTGCGCCGGATGCATCAGCTTGAGCTTGGGTCACGCCTTCGAAGGAACGTGAGCTCAGTTGTGACGACAACGCCGCGTTCGTTACCCTTCAGTGCTGCGTTGGTCCCGACAGGAACAAACCCGGGTGTGTCGATGACGCCGTGTGGAGTGTGGATGCGGCCGACGCGAGCCTTGGACTTGGTAGACTGGTGCACAATTTCAAATCGAAAGAAGTCCTTGGCCACATACGGCGGGAATGCCGACGACGGCGGTGGAGGCGGCGGGATCCGGTGGATGGCGCGCATGATTGTGAAAAAACACTGCACTTCCTATGACCGGTGTCTATTGGTTCATTTTTAGCCAATCAAACACAGAAAATCCTGGACAACGTAACTGATGCTGCCTTTCTAAACCCCGAAACGGATCGGTTTCACAGTTCGAGTGTGGCGCGCGCGCTGTGCGATTGAATTGGCTTGCCCCGTTTGACCATGGTGCTTGACATGACCCCTCCACAGAGCACGCGAGAAAGTGCGTTCCGTTCATCAGCGGGACTATGCGGCAATGCGAGAGAGGCAGCGTGTCGGGCCAAGGAGGATTCGTGATGCCGTCATAACGGGAGTCGCAAATGGCAGCCACAACTACACGTCAAAGCAATGGAGGATGTTGTGCCCCACACGCAGCGTTAGGATCAAAAGCTGCGGACATGCGAACTATAGATTGCTCGCTGTCCTGCGACCGCGATGAAATGTTGAAGCGACACCGAGTTCCAGCGTAGTGGAAGAACGACTAGCCGTGGACCATTCTCGGCCGCCGCTCGCAGGCCCGAGCGAACTTGTAGCACATGACGTTTGCTGTCAACACAATTCAAACCATGGTGAGTAGGCTCGTGCGGTGACCGATATCCCGTAGTGCACCTTGGTAGACGTTTTATTTGTATCGCTTACGTAGCACGGTTTAACAAGGTGTAGCGAATAGAGGGAGGCACGATGGCGCTGAGAGAAGCGGTGGCCATCGAAACGAAGAGACTGTTCAAGGAGACGTAGGACCTGTTGGGTTATCGCCATGACCATACAATTCACAACATCCACGAGCCACGTAATATCGTTAGCTGCGAAAGCGATTATTTACCACGGATCTCGAGGCTTGATAAGGTGCTCGATAAAGCCTGGCGTGTGGAGCTACAGCGCAATCGTCGAGAGCTATCGAATGGTAGGTTGCGGCAAAAATGGAGCGGGCGGTCGATCCTTGCCCCCGTGCATTGAAGTTTCTAGTAGCAGATTCACCACTTCGATGCGCCCCTTGCTGGCCAGCCCGTAAAGCCAACTAACCTACAAGAACCATCCTCGCCACCTTGTACATAGAGTGCAGAGACTCGCAGTACAGTTGCTGGGCAGATCTGCCAAGTACACAGGCTGCGAGAGAGGAGCAAGTGACTCGGTCACGAAAGCCATCTTGTAGGCATCGCCGTCAAAGATTCAAATGGCTTCGTGGCGTCCAAGCTCCCAATCCACGCGAAGTTTCCACTCAAAGGACGTAGACACGACGTGCGAAGGATCGAGGTTGTTGAAACGCAGCGCATCCCCTCCTCCGTACGACGCGGTTGGCCAACTGAAGGTGAGCTTCACGATGAGCTGCCACAAGTCGACCGTAGTGGGCCCGTTGAGATTTCCCAGCGTCGACGAATCCAATTATCTCGTCAGGCTCCGACAGGACCCAACGAAATCGGGAGTGTTGTCGGTATCATGTCCTTGCAGGATGGCTTCCATGGGCGTGGTGGCATAACCACAGTCCAAATGTGACCGCCGTTCGAGGCGGTTTATTGGACTTCGCGATGACCGTGAGGGTTGAATTCAAAAGCCACCGGGTCATCGTCCCTCCTGACAGCACACATAGCCACACCTCCCCATTCAGTGAAGGTATTGCACCTCGTGGCAATCATGCGGCTTCGAGGTTTACACGACCACTGGCACAGCTTACCCACTGTCCCATGTTTACTGTGGAGCATGGCCGCCTCAAGGGGTTTCGGGGTGGCCGACGCAAGGGAGTAATGACAGCCCATGCGAAGCCACAGCTCGTACGCAGCTGTGATATCGCTCGTGAATGCACACAAGAGGTCGCTGGTGGCGTACCAGGTCGCTATTCCTGCGACGAGAGGGTGACTGGCATCGATCGAGACGTGAAGGAAACACCTGAGGGTCCTTCGACAGTTTTGAGGTCGAGTTAGTCAAGCTCAGGAGAAAATGGCCGCAATGCCTCGATCGACTAGCAGGGAACGGCCGACCCACGGGGACGCCTTTTACCCAGTAGAACACAGCCAAAGTATGCCGAGGCGGGAGTTGGCAGGTTCGTTGGGGTGTGCAATGAAGAGCATGACGGTCGCGAAATGTGTGACGCCTACCTGGCGTCAATCGAGGTAACGGCGTAGCATCGCTGAATGACTTCAAGCCTGTCATGCATGCACCAGTAGGAAGAACAACTGAACATAGAAAATGTGTTTATCAACCATATCATTTCTCATTTCACTTCTCGATTTGCCTCCTTGGCCCTGAGGCGCTTGCTGCCTGTTACCCTCTGCCCGACCGTCGACCTGCACACAGCCACACATAAGTTCAAGAGGCTCTGAGCCATAGACTCGGGCAAACGCATAAAGTGGTTGAATGGCAAGCATCACCGCTACAGTGAAGCTCAACTAGCACAACTTCACCGTCTGGAAGACCAGTTTCCGCGGAAGACTCATGGCGACGGGTATGCACAATCAACTTACCGCATCGTTCAGCATGCAACTAAGAATCGACGACCAGAATGCTCTGGGGATCCTCATTGAGACGATCAAGCCCAGCCAATACTGCCATATTGAGGACATGAAGCATGTCGGCATAGACTACAAAGCACTCGTATCACGCATTCAGTCATGAACGAAGACTGATGGCATCCAAGTCGCGATGGAATGGGCCAAGCTCACCTGGAATCCGCGCCAGGAGACACTTTCGGACTTATCAACTGGCTTCAAATACTGGTGCGCCGCCTACACGAAGGACTCAAGGGTGAGTCCGAAGCCAGCCAAGTAGTGAAGCTACTTACCTTGATATCGTGGGAGTTCCGGCACCTTGTGGGCCGGTTGTCGATCTTGCCCGACGAAAAACAATCCGTCCCCAAGACTAAGGTCGTCCTTGAAGACGAATGAAAGGCCGCAGTTCGAAATGGCGTCATTATGCGCCGTGTGGCCATGCCAACGAAGATGTAGACGTGGCACACAACGCAACAACAGTCGTGAGCGGAGCCAAGGACGCGGCGCAACACGAAGTGACCATGCTGAACGGGGCGAACGCACATCTAAGAAGGGTACCTGTCACTACTGTGGCAAGGCAGGGTACAGGTACGTTGACTGCCGCTAGAAGGCTCGCAAGCGCGGCCTCCATGGAGCCAAAACGCGCAACACCAAGGGAGTTCACTTCAACACGGAGGTCTACATGTTCTCGATGTTCGAGAACGGACATGACCTAGAAATTGTCCACTCAAACGACGAATCAAAGGAGGACGAAAGCATCCAACCTACCGACGTAGATGCCTACAACACCGAACTAATCTACTTTGGGGAACTCGGCGAAGCCCTTCCACTCCGCACCGACCCAAACTGGTTACCTACGTGCCAACCGGTCAGACAACTGTCCATCGGGGGAATTCCATACAAGTTGACGTTTATGAGCCGCCAAGACCTTGCGGCTCCCCAAAACAAACCAATCCAAGACCAGACACATGCTTGGCGTTACCCCCGGCTCTGCCGTCGGTACCTGGTCACAGAGTACGACGTGAGAGCATTCGAATGCACCCTAGACGACGAGTCCTTGTACTGTATGTGGCATGGAGTCAAGGCTTACGAGACGTATATCGACGACAGAAAATTCCTCTTCCCCATCCTACGTTTCTAAGCACTTGCATGAACATCCGGGACACACACCAAAAATGCGTCGATCTTCTTGGCAGTGTGAATTGGCACATGTATTGTTGGAAGGTAAAGTTGATGGGCAGTTCCAACCGGATAAAATTTTCGGCCAATTGCTCGTCCAAGAGACCAAGATACACGGACGAATCAACTTATCCTTCCAACTTCACAAATGAACCACTTCCTTTCCAGCCAATGGCTCCCCACACAATAATGCTTTGGCGGCCACTTTCGAATGAGGGCGCAAGGCACTCGACGGAAATCGCCTCCCCAGGTCAACGACAAGCAACTCACACGCACATTTTGATCCAGACAAGTTAAATGGACTATCGTCAGTCCAAACAACTCATCTCCAGTCGTCAACGGTAAGCTTTTTGTACTTCACTTCACTGTGTATGGCAACCGCATTTTTGCTCCTTTTGAAGGAAACGGCTTGCGACGAGTCGCACACCCACGAAGACCCGTTTCCTCAATACGCCGGCGTATTGTAGAGTTCGAAGTGTCCATTTTGTGAAAGACTTCAAGCGTTTCACGCAAACAGTCGGCACTTAAACGTTGATTTTGTTGAACCGAGCGGACAATTATGCGGTCCTCGTGTTCTGTGGTAACACGTGGGCGACCAAAGCGAGGCCGAGTTGAATTTGTTCCATGGGTTTGGTAGCTTTCACAATCGACTGAATGGTAGCCTTACTCAGGCCCAAACTTTTGCAAATTTTCTAAGGGACTGTCCATCAGCGAGGCTTGTAACGACAAAATCTCGCAATTCATGCGAGTGGTGCTACTTTCCAGGTTTAGATCGACCATCAGTTGGATTCACCGCCATAGCAAACAACGAAGCGATGGAAACTTCAGCGCAAGACAGCTTGTGATTTACCGCGTTAACGGTTGGCCACGTATTCAATGTTTGGCGCCAATTTTTGTAAAATCGTATAAAGACTTTTGACATGGATAATCTATATTATCGACATTTGAGTCAATTTTTCACGACGATTCTTGCGCCAATCATACCGCACAATAAATCAAACTTGCTTTAGTCACTGTTGGCTTTCTAGAGTTCAAATTTCTGCTGTCGAAATGAGACAATGAAAATATGTCCACCGTTTGAAAACTTTGACACCCACCGTACTTTCATCCCATCGGCACCCCCGCCGACACCGAATCCGCATCCGCAAGCGAAGACGAAGCTGAGCCGGAGTTCGAGTTCGAGACCGAGTCGTCCCTCAAGTCTCCGCTAGCATCAAGAGTGAGAATGTTGTCGATACGTCATGTTCAGACGATAGTAACGACGAAGCCGACATGGCATTGTCGGTCAAACATTGCGACGCACCTATCATTGAACACCGTATCGTGATCGACTCCGGCGCTTCGGCACACATGACTGGCGCGACCGACCACTTGTACGCCAAGACGCCATGCAACCGTCAGGCCATCGCCCCCAACGGCGGAGTCACCACGGCAACGCTAACTGGCACCCCGAACTCAACATCAGCACGTCAACTCCGTCATCACTTACCTTAACCGACTTCCAGCTCATCAAGGGAATGACAACCATGAGTTTGTCCGTCCCGGCCATGATGCGCGCCAACCCTAAGGTTCATGTGGAATACCAGCGCGACGCGTATGTTGGCGTCTGAGGCCGCCCTTGCATCGGATGCTGGTGTAAGTGACAAGGAGATTGGTCCGAATAGTGAATCTGAATATGGTGTTAGATGTCTGCATTGGAAAATTTGGCAGAATTGGCAAGTGCCTTGTTTTGACTGTCATTATACCTGTTGTGTTTCATGGTACAATTCGTTAGTAAAGGTCATCTTTTGTTAGAATTTCCTTGAAACAGGGCCTTTTTATTTGCTATTCGGAAATTGCACGAATTCATTTCGTTGTGGCTCTCTGTAGACGAAAACTGAACACATCCTCAGCGACATAGTCAGTTTGATCGCAAATTGGATACGTGAATGTGAGCGGATGGCACATCTCTCGTCAGTCATCAAGTTTTTGGGTTAGAGGTCTAAAGAATACGAAAAGACAATGACTCGCGGCGAACGTCGCTGATAGCCGTTTGAAAGGTCACCTTCAACTTTCGTTTGCAATTAATCCGGATAACAGGTCAATATTGCCCACTTCAATTGGATGTTCGGATAATGCCTGTCAGTTTTAATATCCGGATGTGCTGCTTACTTGAGAATACGAAAGATGGGACTTGACCCAGTTGCGCAGGTCGAAGGCAACGAAGATGCAGCAATGCTTCGCTGCAACCAAGCTTCGGAAATGTGGAGGATGAAGCTGCGCGCCCACGACAGTGTAGATGCTCAGAACCCCTTTGGGACGTGGTGTTCGGCTCAAGTGGTAGAGGTACAAAGGTTGAACGACAGGACGACGATATCACCACGCCTCGTAAACGTAGGCTACGCCGCAGTCCGTCGTGATTCGATACCACGGAATGAACTCTCATTGGGATGAAAGGCTACCTCGGGACTCCGCTCGTCTTGCTTCGTCTTCGACTCATGTACGAGCCCATACTTCACGAGTGGAAACTTGATCTGAACAAGGCTCGGAACGACAACTTGCCTATTGCCTTGGGGACCCCGGTGCACGTTTTCGATAACTCATCATGGCGAGAAGCTCACGTGACATGTGTCTGCGTCGACCACGTCCGAGTTTTACCAACAGGTAGTAGTCAACGACAATCCGCAATGTCCCATGAAGCGATTTCCTGTCCAGATTCTCCCACGGAAGTATGGCTGCCGTTTACCCCCCACTCTATCACGCCGTCCGAGAAACAGCGCACACGTCGCATCCTCCACTCCAACTCTTGTTTTGAGCACTACGTCCATGCCCTGCGACAGATCAATATGCGGCTATTTGCCGTCGACGGGGACGGGAACTGTCTGTTCCGCGCCGTGAGCCATCAGTTGTACGGAGACGATCGGCACCACGGCATCGTCCGTCGGTTCTGCATGGACTACATGGAGCTCCAGCAAAGTTTCTTCGAACCGTTTATCGTGGGTGACATGACCGCCTTCCAGCGCTACGTGCGGTACAAGCGGCAGGACGCAGTGTGGGGCGACGACCCTGAGCTCCAGGTACATCCAACGGCATCGTTCGCATTGCCCAGATGTGTGTGTGCATCAGGCCATTTGCGAGCTGTACGACCGACCTGCTCAAGTGTTTGCGTACGATGCGTCGGCCGGTGCCAAACGACTTCGGGTATTTCACGACACTCAAACGCGGCCTCCAATCTGGTACCAACCACCGCGCCTTCGTTTTGATGATCGGTGCTGCGTTAGTTTGAGCTTTTACGGTGGCGGTCACTACGATTCTGTTGTTGGTCCATCGCACCGAGCAAACTTGTTGGCGTACGTCATCGTGCGAGAAAGCACGACGGATGACGAGGCAGTAGGGACGAGCCTGGGGCGTACGAGGCACGAAAAATCGCGTTGGCCCAGCACAAGCAGTGGAGTGACGAAGAAGCGTCGGTGCTTGAGGTCCGTATGGCGGACGATCGGTGTTGTCATGGATGCATCTAGTTGTCGCGCAAAGAGTTTGGAGGCTCCACTATGACGTTGGAGGCGGCGTTGGCGGCGTCATGTGAGGCGTACGATGCCGAGGTAGCGAAGCGCATCGATGTGGCCGCGATCGAAACCGTGCGAGCCGAGAGCGAGCTCCACCAACTTCAGGTTCGTGTTGGTGCGCCATGGAGACTATGACCGTCCCTCCAGAACGAAATGCTGCAATGCGTGGCCAAGCAGAGCGAGGAGGAACTGCTACAAGCCGCGCTGGAGGCATCGATGGACCCGGTGCGCGATCGTGTGTGTGTGTCGAATGGGCTGTCCACAACAAGTTGTAGTACCAAGACGAACTCGAGGTCGCTCTGGCGCTGTCGACAAACGGCATGGACGCGTACGCAATCGACGCTTTTGACGAAGAAGAAGCTGAGATGCAGCGGGCAATTCAGATGTCGATGCTGCAGTAACACGACCGAGGGTGCCGAGGAATTGTAACATTACGACAACACACTAGATGAACCTAGCTCTCGTTGTATCGGGAACGGTCCACGATTTAGGTCATCGAGACATCGTCCGTCGCGTCCGCCACTTCCACGGCATCGATCTACAGCATGCCAGTCAAAACAAGCAGGAAGCAGCGCGCCTGGATGGGACGTACGTATGGCTGCAATGCCGCGCCTTCAATGATCGTAAACGACTGGTTCACCCCCACGACTGACACAGAGATGTTGGTCGCAGACAACTCCTGGTTGCCTTCCAAACAGCCTCGAATAGCTTGCAGCGCGTGCTTGATCAGGTCGTCCTTGCCCACTACAATTTGTCTCAACCGAGAACACATACGATGGGGAATATACATGTAGGAAACGATTGGAAATGCTTCTCCAAGTATGTGCGAGCCGACTGCGACCGGGCGCCAATGGCAATGCCGTTGTACTCGTAGTAATTGCCGGAAGGGCACGTCTGGAAGAGATGAGGACCATTTTTCTAGCAACACGTCGTGAAAATCAAATGAAAGCGACGAAACATCGTACATCCACGCCAGCAACAAGCAGACCCACGCCATAAGGACGTCGGACGTAGGACTGTGTGCACTCTTGCTTCTTGTCGGCAACATCGCTGACGAGACGAGCGACGGGAAGCGCGCTGCCGTAGACGAACTTGTGGTTGAGTGCTTCCGTGCGCATGAACCGTGCCAACGAACGCGCGTCTGCAGTCAATCCAGCGATAGCAATGCCCATGTGGGTGTCGATTTCGAACAACTTTTTCGTCGGGTCGGCCAGCTGCTCCGATTGAACGCGCTTGATCGCAGCCAAAACGACGGTCGAGTTGCTGCGAAGACCAAGACAGGCAGAACCTTGCTTGACTGCCTCCATGGCGTAGTCTATCTGATGCAGATGGCCTTGGGGACTCCACACAGTCACGTCCGTGTCATACTGATTGCGGAACATCGCGCTTCTTCCTTCGGTTCTCCGCCTCAAAAATGTGCGATTGGGGGAGTTGCATATCTTCCTCTCAAAATAAATACTAATTATCACAGTTTAGGACTTCAACAGTGCGTGCAAGCGCGCCTACCATAGCATCATGAATCTGAACGAGCCCTCCACAAATCTCGACAAGCGCTTTGGATCGACTACCAGAACAAATTCCAGTACACCTGGCCCTGTTTTCAGCCAGCGCGATGGTGACTTTGACGGACTTGTACCAGCTAAAGCCTCTCCCATGTCGAGGCAATCTCCCGTTTTCGTGCGTGATTTTGCCTTTATATCAAATAAATGATTCTTTATCTATTTCATAACAACCACATGTTTCATCCGTATCCGGATAACGTTGACAGAAAGTGTCAATGGGCGGGCGCAGTTTGGAAGTTCCCTGAAGTCGTCGGGTGGTGGTTGCTCGCATCATGGCTCGCGTCGTTATCCCTCTCGTGGCGCTTGCTATCTCGTCCGTCTTGTTTGCCGCCGTCCGTCGACGAGCTAAGAAGGAGCGCCCGTTCCCGTCGGTCCGTACGCCGATCAAGCGCGTCCCGCTGGACGAATTGCCCAAGCTCAAGAACGATCTGGTCATCCGAGCGTATTTGGGCCAACCTACTGAGCGCGTCCCCGTGTGGTGCATGCGTCAAGCCGGTCGTCACTTGCCGGAATTCCGTGCTTTGCGCCAAGCGGGCTACGATTTCTTCACTGTACGGTCGCCCCACCTGGGATGCATGATCTTGAAAGATGCTGTAGATGTGCGGTGTTCCTGAACTCGCGGCCGAAGTTACGTTGCAGCCCGTGCGCCGTTACAACGTCGACGCCGCCATCATTTTCAGCGACATCCTTGTCGTGCCCCAAGCGATGGGGATGGAAGTGGTGATGTTGCCTGGTGTGGGTCCGGTGCTCCCAGCGCCCTTGCGCACCCCCGCCGACTTGGACCGTCTCGTCGAGCACCCCGACATCGAAGCGACGCTGGGATACAACTTGGACGCGATCAACTTGACACGTCAACTCCTCAAGGGCCAAGTCCCTCTGATCGGGTTCTGTGGCGGTCCGTTCACGCTGTTTACGTACATGGTGGAAGGGGGCGCATCCAAGACCAAGTCAAAGGTCAAGACTTGGCTGTACAACCACCCGGAAGCCGCCCATCGCGCGCTTCACGCGATCACAGACGTGTGCGTTCGCTTCCTGTTAGAGCAGCATGCCGCCGGTGCGCAAGCGCTCCAGGTTTTTGAGAGCGTCGGTGCCGAGGTGTTGACCCAGGCGCACTTTTACGAGTTTGCATTCACGTACATGGCTCAAATTGCCGATCGTGTCAAGGATAAGCTCCCGGACGTGCCGCTCGTTGGGTTCTCCAAGGGCACGCCGTACGCGTTTGAGCAACTGGCCACAACCAAGTACGACTGCCTTGGGTTGGACTGGACAATGGATCCTGTCGCAGTGCGGCAGCAGACCGGCGACCGCGTGAGTCTCCAGGGAAACCTGGACTCTGCCGCCATCTATGCCGAGCCAGAGACCATTCGCAACGAAGTCAAGAAGATGCTCGATGCGTTCGGGACGCAAAAGTACGTGGCCAACTTTGGCCACGGGTGCAACCCAGACTTTGACCCGGAGCGAGTCGACACGTTTGTCAAGGCAGTCCAACAGCTCTCGTTACAATAGGCGACGTAAACGCACCACGTCGAACCAACGTTGGAGAGTGCCATGAACGATTTATTCAGAGGGGCTTGACGTTGAGGGCATCGGCAAATACCTAGTTCACCATGACGAACGCCATGCTACGGCAAACTGACCGTGAACATGGAGCTCACGCTCTCCATTCGCTGGGTCTGCTCCCGCTCCAGGGCATACAATTGGGTCTTTAGCGCGTCGACTTGGTTCGCCACTGCGGCGAACTTGACGCCCAACTGGTCTGCCTTGCGACCGACCCCACATACCTCTGCCTGCGCTCGACGCATGAGCGCGATTCGTGCCACGTGTGCGTACCTGGGCGTGATGGAAGCCATCGTCCACAGCGCTCGTGAGCCGAATCTGCTGTGTTTGGACGGTACTCAGTGCCTGTTCCATCATGTGGAGGTCGTCTAGCCGTTGCTGCGCAAACGCTTTCAAGTCACGTTGGTGTAACGCAGCAGACACTTCAAACCCATGCAGCTGGTCGCTGATGCTCTCGACTTGTTTTTGCCATTGCGTCCGCAACGTCGCGGCTTCGTCTGCCATGGTTTTGGCCCGATTTGTATGGTCGTGGCGGAGTTCGTGGACGCGATCCTTGGTGTCCATCACGTCGCGCTGCAGCGACTGCATCCACTCGACGTTGTGGCTGTGGCTGGCTTTGAGGATTTCGTTGTCTTTGGCCCAATCCCTGTGTTGTATTGCGGGTGAAATGAGCCAGCGGGAGATAGAATTCTCGTTTACCGCTCTTTCAGATTCCACACCTCCCACGTACGCTTGACGGTGTCGAGCTCACGCGACGCCGACGTAAACTGTTCTCGTTGCCGGTCGACCTCGACTTCCAGCGCTTGCAGTCGTCGATTCGCATCCTTGCGCACGTTGTCTACCTGTCCAGCGTGTCAATTCCTTTCACACGAGCCCGTAGCATTCGCTACCTCGGCCATCAAGACGTCCGAAAGAGTTTCGAACGCTTGTTTGAGCGCTCCCAGCTGCGTGCTAAAGTACGCAAACGTCGCTTGCGACTCGAGTTCAAGGTGGAGTTGTTCCGCGGCGTCTTTTTGAAGTGCCTTGATCTAAACCAGATCCTGTCAGCGCTAACCGTCAGGAGCTCCTTACAGCTTGGCGGATTTGGTTCAAGTCGGACAGGGGTTTCTTGGCTTTGGCGAGCTGCGATGCTGTCTCTCGCAGCGCCGTCGTCATGGCGTTTGTGCCGCCTCGCGTCGGTTCAAGATACCCTGTGAAAAAGCATACATCCTGCAAACCCTTCCGAATAAATACATGCCTTTTGAAAGGTGAGGTGTTGAAAAACCTCGTATAGTTTATACTGCAAATCGTATCAATGATGGGACAACCGGTGTATCTGGACGACGGCTTTCGCCGCTGCCTTGAGGGAATGCCGCTTGCTCAGAGTCTTGAGGCCAGAGATCGCCGCGCTCAGGGGCACCGTAGCGTCGTTGGCAGTCTGCATCCACGTGTGCTTGAGTAGTTCCTCCGCGGATGCACTGTCAAGGACCATGACGACTCATAGCATGTTCATGGACCACTTACCGTTTGGAGGGATCGACGACGAGTGCAGCCTTTACGAATGCTTTGGCGCTTGGCGAGATGTCGTCCCAATACGGGGACTCAAACGTGTACACTCCTTTCTTGATCTTCTTGAACATTTGCGACGGGTTGTCGTCGTAGAATGGGAGGTAGCCGCTCAAAAGTGCGAACGTAATCACGCCGATGCTCCACACATCCACAGCTTTGTTGTACAGACCACGTTCGCCCAACAGCACTTCGGGTGCCACGTAGGCCGGGGACCCGCACATGGTCGTGAGGTAAGAGTCGTCCTTTGCCAAGCCAAAGTCGGCGATTTTTACAACGGCCGTGTGGTCGTCGTGACTGCTAAGCAGGATGTTCTCGGGCTAGTTACGAGTACGATAAGGACACGCTGTGCTGATGGAAGCAAGTACCTTGAGGTCGCGATGGACAATGTGCTTGGCATGGCAGTACGCGACGGCGTCGACAATGGCGTGGACGACGTCCTTCGCTTCACGTTCGGTGTACACAGACTAGAAGCAGAGTTAGTTCAACCTCTTTTCACTCCCTGTACACCTTTTCAACAATGCGGTCGAACAAATCGCCGCCTTCCATGAGGTCCGTCACAATGTATCCTGCGGTCGCTTCAAGGAAGAAGGCATTGCACGAAATCACGTTTGGGTGATGGAGTTGTTGCAAAATGTTCACCTCGCGCTCAATGTTTTGAAGTTCCTGCGGCGAAATATTGCGCAAGTCCAAACACTTGGCGGCGTACACAGTGCCGGACGCGATGTGGACACATTTGCGCACAACCGAGAACGCGCCTTCACCTAGCTTCTCTCCCAGTTGGTACTGCGACCCAAACGTAGCTTTAACACCCTTGGGCCTCAGGATGGACTGCTTTTGGGCGTTGCCAGTCGCGTCTGGAGGACAGATGAAGGACCACTCGCACCCCATGTTCGCTACTGGCTGTGACTCTGTCGGTCGCGCAGCTCTCAAGTGTGGAAAATGCGATATCCGGAATTCCGGATGGCTTGCAGCTGTTGTGTTCCTCAATCCTTCGGTTTATATTGTAAATTTTTGCCAAATTTGCCGAATGAGTTCGATCCAACTGGCCAGTGAGAATCTCCGGAAAACCGCCGCTTCGATATTATTGGCTATAAATGTGAGATGATTGTACCTTTCCTCATTGCAAATCAAAACTTTCAACGCAGTCACCAGCTGACATTCCCCCTCACGTCTCCTTTTCACACTTCCATGGACGACATCGTGACAAAGCAACATGCACACCCGAATACTGTTTTCCATTGTTTGTACGGGTTCTTCAACCTCGGGTACACGAGACACCAGCTTGCGGCTGTGTACAACAAGTCGGAGAGGACAATCGGCAACTGGATTCGCGTCTATCAAGAGATGGGGACGTATGAACGATCGAACGGGACCGTGGATCGAAAGTTTACTGTTGCACAGCGACTTTGGCTGCGGGACTTCTACGAGCGACGTCCACTTGCGTACTTGGACGAGGCACAGGCCGAGTTCAAGAGAGTTCACCACATGGACATTTCAAAATCTACTGTTTGGCGAATCATCCCCGACTTTGGCCTAACGTGGAAAGTATTGGAGCGTCGCGCTATGCACATAAAGGAGAAAAACGTGTTCCGCTTTGTCAAAGAAATGGACAGCATCGACTGGAGTCGTCAAACCTCGTCTTTTTGGACGAAGCATCGTTTGACAATCGTGGAGTGATCCGCAAGAGGGGCTACGCTCTCAAAGGAACAATGTTGGCCATACGAGGCGATTTTCAACGCAAGCCGAGAGTATCAATTTTGGCATTCATCGGCGTCATTGGACTCATTGACTACAGTGAACGGGGGAATTTAAGCTACACCCCGAATCGAAGTGAAGGGCTTTCTGGCAATATGATTGGTGGGTATACTTCGAAGTTCGACACATAATGTGACCAATCAAACTCCCTCAAAATCCGTCAGGAAAATTTGAAATAAATATGAAAACAAGGGGACGTGAAGTTGAGTATACAGTATACAAATCTAAATTAAATATTAAAGATATTGACATGAAACCACGACGAATCGCTTCGTCTCGTCAAGCCCTATCGATTGCACCTATTTTGAGCTCAAAATTTCTTGTTTGACCAAACGGCGATAAAAAAGATGAATTATTCCAATGGAAGAGCCTTAAGGAAGCTACCACGAACTTGCTGGGGTGATCAACTCCCAAGCTTTGATGGCTCGGTTGAACAAGGTCATTCTCTTCACTCGTGCAGTCGGTGAGTACCAGTCATCTTCATTGTCGTCACCATCCACTATGTCTTCCGCTATCCACAGGCGTTTGAACGGCGCCATTACGGAGATAGCAAGAGATTGGCAGTGGGAAGTAGCGTTAGCAGGTACTGACAGTGGCGGGCGTCATCGAGGGGACTTTTACTCCTTCATGTGAAAAAAATTTGCTACGATAGACTTGGAATACGTGAATCGAATCTGCATCGCGCGCTGGTTCGAAGCGTGCAATCAAATGATCCTGAAACACAATACCTTGCAAAATATTCTGCTCCAAAGTTG